>NW_019944346.1:40679-71389 GCF_002910315.2 Salvelinus sp. IW2-2015 | reverse complement strand
AAACCCGCATTGAATTTAAATCTGATGTCTATGCTGTTCCCCATCCGTCCACTAGGTGGTGCAGTACATAGGGGAGATCTGTCGCTACCTGCTGTCCCAGCCGGTGCGGCCATCTGAGAAGGGTCACCGRGTTCGCCTGGCGGTGGGGAATGGGCTGCGCCCTAGCGTCTGGGAGGCCTTCACCGAGCGCTTTGGGGTGGCCCAGGTTGGGGAGTTCTACGGAGCCACCGAATGCAACTGTAGCATCGCCAACATGGACGGCAAGGTAGGGGTCATGGGCAATGTTGTCAACTGCCTCAATCAACAAGTATGTAAATAATAGAGAGCAATATATTTTTGCTAATGACTGAAACTTTTATAGAGCCACAATACAATGTGGTATACCTCAAGGACCTATTCTTGGGCCATTATTATTTCTTATTAACATAAAAGGATCTGTGGTATCAAATACTTTTTATGTCTTCTCCACTGACAAGGTGGGAGCTTGTGGGTTCAACAGCCGCATCCTGCCMAATGTGTACCCAATCCGCCTCATGAAAGTGGATGAGGAGACCACGGAGCTGGTGAGGGACAGGCACGGCCTGTGTGTGCCCTGCCTTCCTGGTAAGTAAATRGGCACCGATATCGAAAATCTAAATTTTTAGACACKATATCGATAAATATAGGACTTTTACAAAACCAACTTTGTGAATGTTAACCTGGGTAACTGTAAAGCATGTTGTGAAAAATGTATGTAAAAAGGGATTCATAACTACACTTGGATAGATTGACCTCTCCATGTACGACTCCTCTCTTCAGGGGAGCCAGGGCTGCTGGTGGGAAGGATCAACCAACAGGACCCGCTACGGAGGTTTGATGGCTACGCCAACCAGGACGCCACCAGGAAGAAGATCGCCAACAACGTCTTCAAGAAAAATGACTCGGCATATCTGTCAGGTAAACCCACAGGACCTTAGTGTGATTAAACAATAATTATGGAGTTAATGTTTACTTTGATTATCATACTTGGAATTAATGCTATTATATCAGTCCTTATCTTTACCACAATGTAATGTGTCATTAACTCACCTTTCTCTACCTCCTCCCAGGGGATGTGTTGGTGATGGATGAGCTGGGCTACATGTACTTYCGGGACCGCAGTGGGGACACKTTCCGCTGGAGAGGAGAGAACGTCTCCACCACCGAGGTGGAGGGAACACTGAGTGGTCTGCTGGGCCAGGCCGATGTGGCTGTGTATGGGGTAGCTGTACCAGGTGAGATGACGTTCACATTATGTGCACCATGTTACATGTATGATAGTGACAGGAGGAGGAGGTATCTCCACTTAAGGCCCAGTGCAGTCAAAATTCTGTTTTCTGTGTTTTGTATCATTGTATAGCTGATGAAACAAACTCTGTAAAAGTGTTAACAAATTGACCAGTGCTATTTCCTGATAGTTGCTGGTTAAATATAATCTACACAGGAACTTCTAATCAGCAGGTTTTGCATGGGTGGAGTTTCGGCATGCCTGGTGACACACCAGGTGGTAATTATAGTTAATATCAACCAATAAGAGTTCCAAACCTCTCTGCCAGTAACAGCTAGTTTTCAGTTGTCTCCTTCCACAAACCACTCCCAGGCAAAATTCTTGCTTGAGAATAGTTTTTTGCTAAAAAAAAAAAAGAACTTTTTTTTTATAAGAAATATCACTATTGTACTTAATTGTTACCGAAATTATTTGATATTGATGTAAAAACGCTGAATTGGCCTTTTAAATGTTGATTTGACAGCATTGTCCTGTTAAATAAATGTTACAAATCGGCCAGTCAACAGGAGGTTGAGTGATTAGGAAGACTTGTCTTTGGCCCTTTGCAGCATGTGTGTTGTGAAAAGCCTGACGTGTATGTTTGTCCCCCGTAGATGTGGAAGGGAAGGCAGGGATGGCTGCCATCGCAGACCCAACAGGGACATTTGACTGTGATGCGTTCCTGCGAGAGGTCCAACAGGCCCTGCCTCCTTACGCCCGCCCCGTGTTCCTACGCATCTCCCACAAGTAGACACCACAGGTGAGTGGACTGGACACAAGGCTAATTCTAATGTGAAATCGATAAATTGTATTTTTTATAAGCCTTGCATGAAGCGTCTAATGCTCATTCCAAGAAATATACAATATATTAATGACCTATTTTCTTTGTTTCCCTCCTCCTAGGTACCTTTAAAATCCAGAAGACGGTTGCAGAGGGAGGGATACGATCGCGCTTATCAACCGACCAGATTTACTTTTTGAACTCCAGAGCAGGGCGTTATGAGGCTGTGAATGAGGAGCTACACAGTGCTATAGTGGAGGTAGAATGGCTCTATAGATGGACTACTTTAAGCTGGGTTTACACAACACGTTTATGAGGCTGTTTGAGCCACAGCTTGTTGTAGCTAGTTAAATCTAATCACATAACTGTTTTCGGCGAGACAGGTGGTATGGACAATCTCACGACAAGTGAGTACTTGTACGTGAGTAGTGTGTGACCCCTGTCTGTGCCACATTGTTAGGATGGCACCACTACGTTGGCAAGACAACAAAATACTACAGGAAAGACGGTGGTTTAGTGCGAGAGGCTCAGCCATGTTATGATCTTGAAAGTCATGTAGTGCACACCCGGCTTTAGGAAAGTGACTGTCGAGGTGTCAGATACTGGAGACTGTGATATGTGATAAGCCTTATCATGCCGTTATAATACATTGTAAGACTTGTCATAAGCATGCATGACCCCTTATGTCTTATCAACTCATAATGATCCTGTCTAAACATCCGGCAATTTTTTGTCAGTTGATATTTTCATACGTTGTGAAAAATAACATAGTATTATAAAGGCTAATCTGTGCTTGGATCACGTTATAAAGCATTACACCTGCAGGCTTTAAGTAGTGTTATTGGTGAAGTCTCCATGTATTAGTGTTTCTCCCTACACCAGCCCCCTGGATCTAGTCTAGATCAGGGGACCGAAGGGCTACTGATCAATCAATAGGGAAACCTTAGAACTGTTACAAAACCATGTTTTATCAATAACGTMCAAGGACAAGGTTGGATGAGGGCTTTTTCCCCCTTTTTTATGTCTTCATTTGTGTTTCTTAGTTTAGCCAAATGAAAACGTTCAAGCCTTCAACACTACAATGCACATAGAGTAGAGCAAGTTTTCACTTGAAACCAGGATGTCTGTTACAATGACAGCATTTGTCTGTTTGTTACAATGAGAGTGTAAAAGAGATGAGAGCTGGGACTGAATATACCACAGTCGTTGAGATACCAGTCTCTGGAAGAAGATGGTGTTCCAGGCTATTTGCTCCCAACCTTGTAATAGTAGTGTGCCACCATGTAAAGAACAAAATAGTGAACAGGTTTTTAGCAATASTTGCGTGTCCATGTTGGATGAGGTGTTGCTGCCTGTGTGCTAGTMGTATGATAGAACATGTCACAGCTGAACATGCCTCTTATTCCAAACACTAACTGTAGGAGTTTTGATTGCRAGATTACWTTTTTTTWAATGTAAAACTAAACCTGATTACGTAACATGTTTGAAGTAATGGATGATATGCACTGACTGACCACTCAGGTTCACACACATTGATATTATGTGCCTTGTGGGAACCCTGTGGAAGCCCTGTGTGTCCTGGAACTATTGGGGGTTTATGCTTAACCTGACTAAGGAACTCCAATACATAAGAAAGAACATTATTTAAACAATATCTTGAAAATCTGTCAATTAGTCAGGGATCATGGTTGCCCTATTATTATGTAATAAAGCAATTTCTCAGAGTAATATTGTAGATAGAATTGATTGGGAACATTATTCTAGCTCTCCATTTTCATACATTTGTTTAGGTGTAACTCAAAATAAAGGTTTGTAAAAGACACCAGTGTTGTTTTACTTTGTGATTCAGAACAGAGTTATAAGGGCTCTGACATTCTAGGACAAACTTGTATCTTTTTAGGGCTGCTAACTAGTTTCAGGTCTACCTATTTCAAGACTTGCTACTTTTCAAGTCAACATGTACACTGCCTGTCCAAAACATTAGGAACACCTACTCTTTCCATGACACAGACTGACCAGGTGAAAGCTATGATGCCTTATTTATATCACTTGTTAAATCCACTTCAATCAGTGTAGATGAAGGGGAGGAGACAGGTTAAAGAAATACTTTTATGCCTTGAGACAAATGTGTATATGTGCTATTCAGAGAGTGAATGGGCAAGATAAATGGGATATGGTAGTAGGTGCCAGTGGCACCGATTTGAGTGTGTTGCAACGCTGCTGGGTGTTTCACACAACAGTTTCCTGTGTATATCAAGAATGATCCTCAATCCATCACCCAAAGGATATCCAGCCAACCTGACACAGCTGTGGGAAGCATTGGAGTCAACATGAGCCAGCATCCCTGTGGAATGCATTCTACACTTTGTAGAGTCCATGCCCTGACAAATTGAGGCTGTTCTGAGGACAAAAGGGGTGCAACTCAATATTAGGAAGTTGTTCCTAATGTTTGGTATACTCGGTGTATATCATCTGTAGACACAATACTCACAAACATAAGACCATTACATGCTTTATTCCAGACTGTCCCTTCCAAGTGATCAGCCTTCATCATCTAGGACTAGGTGGTAAACTCAACTGGATCTATCTGCAAGTAACTGAGCCTCCGCTGCTTGTTAGTAATGAMCCCCCATGGAGCCCTCTAGAGCACCACAGCAGCAGACAGCCTGACAGGCAGCAGTCTCAGAGGGTGTTCCTTACAGGCAGTGCAGAAGTAAGGAAACACCCGGGGTGAGATGAGGTCTGTAAACGTATAGAGGGGCGTCCTCTCCCGGGGGTCAAAGAAGGTCACCTTGCCCCTGTCCATRTCCAACACTACCCTGATGACYTGGGGCTCCTTCCTCATCATGGWCAAGGGCGCCCAYGGTGCCGTGCACGCCTTGTGCTCGCCGTTGCGGAAGCGTATAGTCCAGAAGCCCTCGGCTGGCGTCAGCACRTGCTTGCCCTTCCTGTTGATGGACTCGCTGGCCACGCCTACCACCCAGTATGTGTTAGCCTTTACCTCTACCKCCCAGCTGTGGCGGCCAGAGCAGAACCCCTCAGAGCCCAGTAACTCAGCACTGATGTCAAACCTCTCGGGGTTGTTTGGGAGCTTGAAGACCTGGGAGCAGCACTGGACCACGGTCAGATCCTCAGACAGGATGAAGCAGCTAGCGGCTGTGTTGGGGTCCAGAGTCACAGGAGCTGGGGAGAGAGGAGAAGAGATRAGCCTCAAATGGAAGACAGAGATGATAGAAAGGGCAGAACTGAGATTAAATTAAATATATRGAATAACTTTATTTCCTGTGAGGAAAAAGTACAGTCACTTCTACCGACTCATATTTGATTAATACTCACTATATTGAATGATGCTCTTCATCTTGTCCCAGATGTTGAACTTTACAGAACCCAGGTGCTTTGCCACATCAATCAGAGTTCCAGGAATCATCTTTGGATCCAGCGGCATATGCCAGGTTCTGGAATGACGACATTCAGTGATGAGTCATATCCTGTCTATTATTCCAGCGAAAATATATCTTCTTTTACCATGAAATTGATGTATGATGGATTGTAATCATATTTATTGCTTATTTGTGTCAAAGTAAAGTTCATTTTAACATGATGATCTGTTTTGTTAAAGGTAGACTCAGTGAAATGACATTGCCATGAGCAGCACTGCAGATATTGCGATAAGTGAGATGCAAGACTTTCACACAGTCATACACAGTATCTATGTGTGCATGAGTTCGCTTCATGCTGTTAGAGCGTGGTAGGGACCAAAACAGCTAAGAAGTATAGCCTCGCGCTTCAACGCTCTTAGTTGTTGTATGCTGTTTACTTTGTGCACTCCGTCATACGCTGAGTCTACCTTTAAAGGCTCTATTCAATCAGTTGACAGCTCCAACACAGTTACACCTTCGACACCGCCAAAACATCAGCAATGCAGGTTGTTGCTATCGCTGGTTAAAGATTGATCTGATTGATTCTAGGCCTAAGTCAAGATAATAATTGAATCTGGAAACACACATTAGCCTTAGATGTGTCTGCCACATTCACTAGCTAGATGACTGTTTTCATTAGTATATTATGGCACATGAAAGTGAGGCAGTATGGGTCTCTGTCTATTTTTGTATTTTGCCTCTGTTAGCTCATGACATCAACCCATGGGTCAAACGAATGGCTATTCCTGACTCCACTTACCTCTTGATGATATCCTTGTAGTTCTGAAAAGCAAGTAAATGTATCACTTTTAGATGGACAGCTACAATATTCCACATGCATGTTATGTTTCTATATTTTTGTCTTTATTTTGCTTTGGGAATTCCCTTTGTACTGTAAGTAGGGTTTAACTTCATACTATGTATACCTGTAAGAATGGGATGTCCTGMGACCTCATCTCTTSCTCTACGGTTCTGATGGTGTTTGAGAGGGACGTCAGTTCGTTGGACATCTCCTCAATCTTCTCCTTTAGAAGCAGACTCTTCTGATCCTCCTCTGCCTTCAGAACATTCAATCTGGCTGCCTCCTCATCTCTCAGGAACTGGCGAAGGGTTTCAAACTCATCCTTTATCTGCCTTTCAGTATGYTCAACCTGGTTCTGGAATTAGACATGTTTAGACATGAAAGACCTGAAACACTCAATGAACCCAGGTTACATTACTGATGATGGTTCCATGAGCGTTAGAAGATGTATTGATCCAGAAAGGACGCCATCAAAATCTGTTTAAAGTGCTAGAAATACAATACCCCACCTTGATGTGCTCTGCCGTTTGATCACAGACGACCATGGCCTTCTTGAACAGCTGCAGCTTCTCCTTCAATGGGGTCAATGCAGTCTTGAGTTCCTCCTGGAATGTAATGGCAAGATATTTACACTTTAACACATACTACAGGGTCAGGCTGGCCATAAGCCAGGCTGTCAACAGCACAATGTGTTGGTTTCATCTGTCAGGTACCGCTGCATCGCAGCCCCATCACAGCATTCAGCTGCATGTGTAAAAGTTCCCAATACCCCCTTAACTGGAAGATCCAGATCAATTGATAGCTGGACCTAGCTAATGCCACTGCAACATCAATAGAGTCTGGATCAYGTGACTGAGTGACAGAGAGGGTGGAGACGATGATGAAACAAGAGACTACACACAGATTCAGAAAGTCAACGTGCCAAAGCAATGTGGAAAGTTTGGACATTGAGTTTTCTGCATTGAGGCACACTCAAGCTCATGATCCATGCTCTGTTGATGTTGTCTGAGTATTAAATTCTAACATTAAAAGGTTTCTTGTTCCTAGAACAGGGTCAAAGACAGCTGGTGGGCCAGGGGAGGAGGGGAATGTAGAGGGGTACACTTGAGAGACCTGGGATCTGGTTTCATTCCTCCCAGGGGCCCAAGCATTGACCAACCCAACATATGAATCTATTAATAGAATGATCARCTTTTCCAAACCCCCCTGTTAACCATCCCACTGTGTCAAAGATGGTTTCTATAACACACACGTTTTTACAAAACAAAAGTGTCAAACTAAAAACTTAAAAAGTAATATATTCCTGTTCATGATGAAAGAAGTGCTGCTGGTTTAGCGACTTGTGAAAGTTTTGGGCAAGTTATTTGACAATGCGGGCGGTAAAGGATGGCAGCCGGAGGTTAGAAGAGACTGGACGTACAGATGAAAGTTAGTTTCCCTCTGACAAGCAAAGTTAAGAGCGAGGGTATGGCTGATGAGAGACACATTCAGTGACAGTGACACTGACGGCACAGTGAAGACAACCAAGGTTGTGTTCGCCTACCTTACAGTCGTGTGCACCTTCCCCAATGGGGTAGAGCCTGTGCCCCTTATGTACCGCCGACGTCTGGCACGCAGCACAGATGGGCTGCAGATCGTCCAGACAGAAGAGTGAGAGTGTCTCTCCGTGTTCCTTACACCCCATAGGGTTATTCCTGCTGCTCATCTCCTTCCTGAAGGACTCGCAGGTCTTCTCCAGAATGGTGTTTACCACAATCTCAGTCATGGAGGAACGTCTCCAGCATAGAGGGCAGAAGTGGCAGTCGTCCTTACCATCCTGGTTACTCCAGCTGTCTTGAAGGCATGTTTTACAGAACCTGTGTCTGCAGGAGAGCACAACGGGCTGGTTGAAGATAATTCCACAGAGGGGGCAGGAGAGCACAACGGGCTGGTTGAAGATAATTCCACAGAGTGGGCAGGAGAGCACAATGGGCTGGTTGAAGATAATTCCACAGAGGGGGCAGGAGAGATTGTCTTCGCGGTGCCTGGATACCATTCTGCCTGTCAGGTTTTTAAAACAGGGCTGGAGCAGCAGCAGGGTCAGATAAGGTTACTATGCTCCTCCCACCGCTGTTGCCGGGGTTCTCTGGGGTCTACCTCAATTAAACTTGAATGCTKAAAGGAAATGAATATGTCCATAGGGCTTCCATCTGCTTGAGTAGTGGATATGCAAATAAACACCTCCCACTGCATGATAAATCACAGCTATCCACCAGATATCTTTGAAGGAAGACCAGAGAGCGAGTGATAGTCCCATTTAATTGATGCAGTGTTCTGAGATCAGTGTTGTTGGAAAGGGGGGAGATTGGCACGTCAGAGTGATGATGCAAGGGGRTCTGCCTTATACAGCCAAAAACATTTTGATGAGGGTGATGCAATAATCATTTGATCATTTAATAAGTCACAAGACTGGTGGGGCCAGTGTATTCCATAAGAATGATACGGTCCATCTGGGACGTCTGGGAAGAAACACAATAACCAAGAAAAGATGGGAAGACGGTGAGTATTAATAGAYGGAGAGAATGTATTAGGTGGGAGGGAGGAGGGTAAGAAAATACCCCTCCACTGACCCCTGCAAAGTTTTCCACAGTCCAACTTAGCCTTGACTAAGTGCTGGGTCTAACATTTGACAAATCCCTGTCCTAAAAACAGCCCAGGGTCCAAGATGTCTTAAAAAACTAAATTGTTGTACAAACGGGCCATAATCTACAATTTTCTTCTATTTTGACCTAAAAAAGTCAATTTAAGTCACTATAAATTACTAACCTGCATTTGTTGGTAACACTTTACCCAAAGCCTACAGGTATAATGCATTATGATGTGGTTGTAATGCATTTGTAAGACCTATAATGTCTTAAAAGGATAGTTTGCTTTTTAAAAAGTTTAGCTCATTTTCAACCTAGGGTGTTGTTGTTTCTGGATGTTACTAAATAAACAGCACGCTCATTTAAAAACGGTTTGGTGGAAACAACACCCTAGGGAAGTTGAAAATAAGCCAAACTTAAAAACAAAAGCAAACTATCCCTTTAATGTATTCATTTTGTTGTTCTGTCCAGCTTTCTGGTGCYTGATGCTCTCATTCAAATCAGAATCATGGGTTTTATAAGAGGAACATCAAAACWGCAACACTTTTGGGCACACTTAGGGACTATTTATTGGGGACGAAGTCATTAAAGTTTAGTGGCATTTAGCTGARTGTGCATTCTGGTTGCCGAAACTATTATTATAGTAACCTAATAGTTTGGGTAGTGGGAGTTAGCCCACAAGGATTAACTCCTGCACTGGGAATAGATTTAAACACTAAATAGATTTGCTGTCGCGGCTTACCTTGCAGTCCACCACTGCCTCAGCTATTGGGTACACTTTGTGATCCTTATGGTCAACTGACCAATGATAATCACAGATAGGCTGCAGGTCTGTGACACAGAAGATCTTCAGTTTGTCCCCGTGTTCCKCACACGTTCTCTGAGGACCTCCAGGGTAGTCGATAATGCACAGAGGACATATTTCAGAACCCTGCTGCTCCCAGAACTCATCCAGACAGAGATTGCAGAAGCTACAGCCACAGGTATGACAGCTGAGAACCACGGGAACAGAGAAGACCTTTCTACATACAGCACAGGAGAGATCATCATCCTCCAGGAGAGTGGAAGCTTTGGCCTCCATTCTCCCACAGAGCTAGAGCTGGAACTCAGGTATGCATCTATAATAGGCCGCAGTTGCTCAGATATGGTTACGCTGGCCTGTGAGCCTTCGCCCCTCTGGCATTTATTTTATTCAAGCTTTGTAAATCAAGTGTGAACTTTATAGTGACATTGAACAGCAGCCCAAGTGAATATCTACAGTGCCTTGCAAAAGTATTCATCCCCTTGGCGTTTTCCTATTTTGTTGCATTACAAACTGTCATTTAAATTGATTTTTATTGGATTTCATGTAATGGACATACACAAATAGTCCAAATTGGTAAGTGAAATGAAAAAAATTACTTGTTTAAAATTCAAAATAAAAAACGGAAAAGTGGTGGCGTGCATATGTTTTCACCCCCTTTGCTATGAAGCCCCTAAATAAGATCTGGAAGCAACCAATTACCTTCAGAAGTCACATAATTAGTTAAATAAAGTTCACCTGTGTTCAATCTAAGTGTCACATGATCTTTGTATACAGTGGGGAGAACAAGTATTTGATACACTGACGATTTTGCAGGTTTTCCTACTTACAAAGCATGTAGAGGTCTGTAATTTTTTATCATAGGTACACTTCAAACTGTGGAGAGAGGAATCTAAAACAAAAATCCAGAAAATCCACATTGTATGATTTTTAAGTAATTAATTGGCATTTTATTGCATGAACATAAGTATTTGAATACATCAGAAAAGCAGACTTAATATTTGGTACAGAAACCTTAGTTTGCAATTACAGAGATATTACGTTTCCTGTAGTTCTTGACCAGGTTTGGCAACACACTGCAGCAGGGATTTTGGGCCGCACTCCTCATACAGACCTTCTCCAGATCCTTCAGGTTTCGGGGCTGTCGCTGGGCAATACGGACTTTCGGCTCCCTCCAAAGATTTTTCTATTGGGTTCAGGTCTGGAGACTGGCTAGGCCACTCCAGGACCTTGAGATGCTTCTTACGGAGCCACTCCTTAGTTGCCCTGGCTGTGTGTTTCGGGTCGTTGTCATGCTGGAAGACCCAGCCACGACCCATCTTCAATGCTCTTACTGAGGGAAGGAGGTTGTTGGTCAAGATCTCGCGATACACATGGCCCCATCCATCCTCTCCTCAATACGGTGCAGTTTGTCCTGTCCCCTTTGCAGAAAAGCATCCCCAAAGAATGATGTTTCCACCTCCATGCTTCACGGTTGGGATGGTGTTCTTGGGGTTGTACTCATCCTTCTCTTCCTCCAAACACGGCGAGTGGAGTTAGACCAAAAAGCTCTATTTTGGTCTCATCAGACCACATGACCTTCTCCCATTCCTCCTCTGGATCATCCAGATGGTCATTGGCAAACTTCAGACGGGCCTGGACATGCGCTGGCTTGAGCAGGGGGACCTTGCGTGCGCTGCAGGATTTTAATCCATGACGGCGTAGTGTGTTACTAATGGTTTTCTTTGAGACTGTGGTCCCAGCTCTCTTCAGGTCATTGACCAGGTCCTGCCGTGTAGTTCTGGGCTGATCCCTCACATTCCTCATGATCATTGATGCCCCACGAGGTGAGATCTTGCATGGAGCCCCAGACCGAGGGTGATTGACCGTCATCTTGAACTTCTTCCATTTTCTAATAATTTGTGCCAACAGTTGTTGCCTTCTCACCAAGCTGCTTGCCTATTGTCCTGTAGCCCATCCCAGCCTTGTACAGTCTTCAATTTATCCCTGATGTCCTTACACAGCTCTCTGGTCTTGGGCCATTGTGGAGAGGTTGGAGTCTGTTTGATTGAGTGTGTGGACAGGTGTCTTTATATCAGGTAACGAGTTCAAACAGGTGCAGTTAATACAGGTAATGAGTGGAGAACAGGAGGGCTTCTTAAAGAAAAACGAAACAGGTCTGTGAGAGCCGGAATTCTTACTGGTTGGTAGGTGATCAAATACTTATGTCATGCAATAAAAATGCAAATTAATTACTTAAAAATCAATACAATGTGATTTTCTGGATTTTTGTTTTAGATTCGTCTCTCACAGTTTGAAGTGTACCTATGATAAAAATGACAGACCTCTACATGCTTTGTAAGTAGGAAAACCTGCAAAATCGGCAGTGTATCAAATACTTGTTCTCCCCACTGTATATACACCTGTTATGACAGGCCCCAGAGTCTGCAACACCACTAAGCAAGTAGCACCACCAAGCAAGCGGCACCATGAAGACCAAGAAGCTCTCCAAACAGGTCAGTTGTGAAGTACAGATCAGGTTTGGGTTATAAAAAAATATCAGAAACTTTGAACATCCCACAGAGGACCACTAAATCAACAAAAAAAATTCATGGAAAGAATATGGCACCACAACAAACCTGCCAAGAGAGGGCCGCCCACCAAAATTCACAGATCAGGCAAGGAGGGCAATAATCAGAGAGGCAACAAAGAGAACAAAGATAATCCTGAAGGACCTGTAAAGCTGCAAAGCTCCACCGTGGAGATTGGAGTATCTGTCCATAGGACCACTTTAAGCCGTACACTCCACAGAGCTGGGATTTACAGAAGAGTGGCCAGAAAAAAGACGTTGCTTAAAGAAAAAAATAAGCAAACACATTTGGTGTTCGCCAAAAGGCATGTGGGAGACTCCCCAAACATATGGAAGAAGCTACTCTGATTAGACAAAATTTTAGCTTTTTGGCCATCAAGGAAAACGCTATGTCTGGCTTAAACCCAACACCGCTCATCACCCCGAGAATACCATCCCCAAAGTGAAGCATGCTGGTGGCAGCATCATGCTGTGGGGATGTTTTTTATCGGCAGGGACTGGGAAACTGGTCAGAATTGAAGGAATGATGGCTGGTGCTAAATACAGAGAAATTCTTGTAGGAAATCTGTTTCTGTCTTCCAGAGATTTGAGACTGGGAAGGAGGTTCACCTTCCAGCAGGACAATGACCCTAAGCATACTGCTAAAGCAACACTCGAGTGGTTTATGGTGAAACATTTAAATGTCTTGGAATGGCCTAGTCAAAGCCCAGACCTCAATCCAATTGAGAATCTGTGGTATGACTTAAAGATTGCTGTAGATCAGCAGAGCCCATCCAACTTGAAGGAGCTGGAACAGTTTTGCCTTGAAGATTTGGCAAAAATCCCAGTGGCTTGATGTGCCAAGCTTATAGAGACCTACCCTAAGAGACTTGCAGCTGTAATTGCTGCAAAAGTTGGCGATACAAAGTATTGACTTTTGGGGGGTGAATAGTTATGCACGCTCAAGTTCTGTTTTTTTGTCTTATTTCTTGTTTGTTTCACAAGAAAATATATTTTGCATCTTCAAAGTGGTAGACATGCTGTGTAAATGATACAAACCCCAGAAAAATCTATTTTAATTCCAGGTTGTAAGGCAACAAAATAGGAAAAATGCCAAGGGGGTGAATACTTTCGCAAGCCACTGTAATTTGTGCCAAAAGAAAACCTGAACTGGAAAATTATTATCATTCGTGATTAAAATTAACTACCTTTTGAGAATAATATTATCACCTCAGACAAAATGTCAAAATCAACTGAGGGCCTCCAGAGTGGCGCAGCGGTCTAAGGCACTGCACCGCGGTGCTAGAGGCATCACTACAGACCCGGGTTTGATCCCAGGCTGTGTCGTAGCCGTCCGCGACCGGGAGACCCATGAGGTGGTGCACAATTGACCCAGCATCGTCCGAGTTAGGGAAGGGTTTGGCCGGCCGGGATGTTCTTGTCCCATCATGCTCTAGCGACTCCTTGTCGCCAGCTGTACAGTGTTTCCCCTGACACATTGGTGTGGCTGGCTTCCAGGTTAAGCAAGCAGTGTGTCAAGAAGCAGTGCGGCTTGGCAGGGTCGTGTTTCAGAGGACGCGTGGCTCTTGACCTTCGCCTCTCCCAAGTCCGTACGAGAGTTGAAGCGATGGGACAAGACTGTAACTACCAATTGTATATCATGGAAATTGGGGAGAAAAAGGGGTAAAAAGTACAACAAAAAATCTACTGAGATCAATTTCCCTGACAGAATGACCCCTCTGAAGAGCAGCATGAAATAAGTACAGAGACTCGTCAATGATGGACTCCAGCTACTATGCAAATGTCCACCAGCGCAGACACTGGGACGCCTCTGATTCCCAGGTACTACTGACACATACACCCACACACACACACACACACACACACACACACACACAGCCATCCAATGACAGAGACAATCAACTGAGCCCACATATGGTGGTTCATCCCACCCTACAATATAGCTGACTGAAGAGACTGACATGAGTGACCGACTTCACACTGACCCAAGGAGGAATGGGGGCTGAGGTTAAAAACTGGGTGTTACTGCCCAAACTTTTAAGGTACTCAAAATGTTGGATAAATTATGCATGAGACATAAATAGCCTTATCTTTAGGCTATTTTACAACTTAATGTTAGATGGTTCCTAACCCTGAAAGTAGTCTATTAGCCAGGAGAAACTATAGTCCATGGTTCGGATTTCATTAAACAGTCACTACAAACTTCAGCTAAGATTAGCCACCGCTAGCTAAAATTCAATAGAATGATTGAGGCAACAGACCATAACAAACTACTCCTTTAAGCATACCTTGTAGTACTCCAGTGCCTCTTTATTGGGATACACCCTGTGGTCCACATACTGCCCTGTTAGAGGACACTCAGAAAAGATAGGCTGCAAGTCAATGACACAGAAGAGTGACAGTTTGATCCAATGTTCCTCACACTATCTCTGTGGAGGTTTCTGAGGAGGTCTTTGATGATGCACATAGGACATACTTCAAAGCCCTGCTGCTCCCAGAACTCATCCAGACAGGGTATGCAGAAGCTACAGCCACAGGTCTGGCAGCTGAGGTCCAATGAGACAGTGAAGACCTCAGTACATACAGCACAGCAGGAGAACACGTGTTCCTGGAGAGTTTTAGCCTCCATTCTACCTCAGAGCTGGAGTTGAATGTAGGGCTCTTTACTGCATGCATGTGTCTATAACAGGCTGCAGTTGCCTCAGACATGGTTACAGTGACCTGAACCTATGGCCTGTAAGGTTTCGCCCCTCTGACACATTTTTCAAAAAATATTTGTAAATCCAGTGTTATTGAATGTGGCATTGAATGGGAGAAGGGGGAATCCACAAGTGAACAGTTAATTTGCGCAGCAATTTTTTTATCTACACATGAACAGAACATTATCACTTCACAGAAAAAGTATATATCAACTGAGAACAATTTTACATAGGATGACCCCTCTGAAGAGTAGCATGCACATCCCTTCTGATTCCCAGGTACTGATTCCCAGATACTGATTCTCTCTCTCCAGCTCTCTCTCCATATCTCTAGATCTCTCTCTCTCTCACACACAGACAGACCTACAGACAGACCCCCCACCCCCTCACACACACAGCCATCCAATAACAGACATTCAACTGACCCAACTTATGGCTGTTCACCCAAACCACAATATAGCTGACTGAAGAGACCAACTTTAAAGTCACACTCTGTAAGACGTGCATACCATCAAAGAGTGGGCCACCAACAAAGAAAGAGACCGTTGTACAGTCGGTTGCTTGTTTTGGTATGAYACTTGCCAAAAAATATGTATTGTTAAAGTAGTCTATGGGCCAGAAGAAACGGCAATTCATGATTAAGTTCTTTAAACAGCCACTACAAACTTCAGCTAACATTATCCACCACAGCTAGCTAAAAATMTATGGAAGTGATAGGGGCAACCATGCAACATTATTTTTGTATTATTGACAAATCCCTTAACTAGTGTCAAACAAAATAATTGAGTTGATTTCACTTGATTAAGCCATACATTTTAGAAAATTGCATGGTGGCCCATATCAGTCCCATTGATTTTTAGCTAGCAGAGGCKTGTTTGTAGTGTCTATTTAAAGAAAACCAAACCATAGATTACACTTTCTCCTAGCCCATAGAATTCTTTCAGACATCTACATTAAGTAGTAAAATACAGCACACTTTCCCTGAAAAAATTACTACAGTATATACTATGGTAGGAATACTATATTATTCACTGTAGTGTTTTTGTAGACTTTCATGTAGTATTTACAGTTTATGATAGCATAAATACTGTAGTAAAAAAAAGAGTATATACTATATTATTTACTGTAGTTATAACGATACAAGGCGAGATCCAGATGCAGGCACAGGAGGCAGATGGTTTGAGCTCTGATATCTTTTATAGTCCAAGGAGTAGGCAAAAGGCAGGTCGGGGACAGGCAAGAGTTCATAACCAGGTCAGAGTCCAAAACGGTACAGGGAGGCAGGCTCGAGGTCAGGGGCAGGCTCGAGGTCAGGGGCAGGCTCGAGGTCAGGGGCAGGCAGAATGGTGAGGCAGGCTGGCTCAGTGTCAGGACAGACAAGGGTCAGAACCAGGAGGATGAGGGAAAAACCAGGCACTAGGAGAAAACCGCTGGTTGACTTGGCAAACAAGAAGAAACTGGCACAGACAGACAGAAAACACAGGTATAAATACACAGGGGATAATGGGGAAGATGCGGGACACCTGGAGGGGGGTGGAGACAAGCACAAGGACAGGTGAAACAGATCAGGGTGTGATAGTAGTGCTAAAGTGTTTGTTTTATTATCTTTGACACAGAAGTGGAGGCTTCTCCTTGATGAACACTAAAAGAGCAAATTTTCCATAACGAAAGGATAGATAGAAAGTCTATACTTGGCATGTAGGCTTTTCACTTACSGGTTCCACATATTGGGATATGGGTGAGGGGAATGTGCAGGGTCTATACAAATGAAATATTGTAGTATTTACTATTTCTGTAGTATTTACTACAGTATACTACAAAATGATATACTAAGTCCTACACATGATCAAGGGATACTACAGTGTGTAGTATAGTATTTTTTTTAAAGTGGGAAGGACCTTTTTCAGAGCCATGCTGCTCCCAGAACTCCTCCAGACAGGGTTTGCAGAAACTACAGCCACTGATATTGCAGCTGTACCGTGCATTCGGAAAGTATTCAAAACCTTTGACTTTTTCCACTTTTTGTTACGTTACAGCCTTATTCTAAAATGGATTAAATAGTTTTCAGAAATGTTTGCAAATGTATTACAAATTGTTATGAATAATGACTAAATGATGTATACATTTAACATAGAACTATAACTAACAGAATTCTACCCTGTCTCTGTATAATGATGGAGAATGTTTGTCCATAAGAGAAGAGGAACTGTTGCAGACAACTTGTGACCTCTGTGAAACTGATAACAGGGAAGAAGTCTCCCCACCCAGGGAGGGGAGAAACCTTGGGCTTGTAGTAGATTGTATAACAGGTGGCAGGCAATATATGAGTAGGACAAGACTTGTGAACTATATTGTCTGAGAGGAGGAGGGACATTTATGATGAAATGAGAGGTATATAAACCAATGTACATGTAAGGATGGGCAGAGCTCTCGTAAATAAACATTCTGACTATTGTAGACTGGCCTCTGTCTGTTTCATTTCAACAAGAACCTTACAGATTCTTAGTAACAGACCGAGTAGTTTAATTGAAGTTCAGTTTATGAACATTGAGAACATAATTCTCATAACACAAATAAAAAACTGAAATACCTTATTTACAGAAGAACAGGTGCATCCTGTTTCCATTGATCATCATTGAGATGTTTTTACAACTTGATTGGAGTCCACCTGGGTAAATTCAATTGATTGGACATGATTTGGTAAGGTTTGATTTGGTAAGGTTTGGTACCCTTCCCCAGATCTGTGCCTCGACAAAATCCTGTCTCGGAGCTCTACGGACAATTCCTTCGACCTCATGGTTTGGTTTTTGCTCTGACATGCACTTTCAAMKRTRGRMSYCTATATAGRSKYCYAYMKTTGAAAGTGCATGTCAGAGCAAAAACCAAACCATGAGGTCGAAGGAATTGTCCGTAGAGCTCCGAGACAGGATTTTGTCGAGGCACAGATCTGGGGAAGGGTACCAAACAATTTCTGCAGCATTGAAGGTTCCCAAGAACAGTGGCCTCCATCACTCTTAAATGCAAGAAGTTTGGAACCACCAAGACTCTACCTAGAGCTGACTGCCTGGCCAAACTGATCAATTGGAGAAGGGCCTTGGTCAGCGAGGTGACCAAGAACCCAATGGTTACTCTGACAGAGCTCCAGAGTGCCTGTGGAGATGGGAGAACCTTCCAGAAGGACAACCATCTCTGCAGCACTCCACTAATCAGGACTTTATGGTAGAGTGGCCAGACGGAAGCCACTTCTCAGTAAAAGGCACATGACAGCCCACTTGGAGTTTGYCAAAAGGCAGCAAAAGACTCTCAGACAATGAGAAACAAGATTTGGTTTCATCAGACAAAACAGATTGAACACTCTGGCCTGAATGCCAAGCGTAATGTCTGGACGAAACCTGGCACCATCCCTACGGTGAAGCATGGTGGTGGCAGCATCATGCTGTGGGAATGTTTTTCAGCGGCAGGAACTGGGAGACTAGTCAGGATCGAGGGAAAGATGAACGGAGCAAAGCACAGAGATCCTTGATGAAAACCTGCTCCAGAGCACTCAGGACCTCACACTGGGGCGAAGGTTTACCTTCCAACAGGACAACGACCCTAACCACACAGCCAAGACAACGCAGGAGTGGCTTCGGGACAAGTCTCTGAATGTCCTTGAGTGGACCAGCCAGAGCACAGACTTGAACCCGATCGAACATCTCTGGAGAGACCTGAAAATAGCTATGCAGCGACGCTCCCCATCCAACCTGACAGAGCTTGAGAGGATCTGCAGAGGAGAATGGGAGAAACTCCCCAAATACAGAAGACTCAAGGCTGTAATCGCTGCTAAAGGTGCTTCAACAAAGTACTGAGTAAAGGGTCTGAATACTTATGTAAATGTAATATGCGTCACTCTAAAGCGGAAAGGTGGAATAAACGAGTCAGGAGTTGGATTCTTGATTGAACACAGTTCTCTACTGAGGGATTTTGGTCAATACAAACACTCCAACATAATCAATGAAAATCTCCCAAGGAAAAACATACATCTTCTTCAGATGAAACAGGAACACAATTTTCTTTAAACTACAACAAAAGTCACGGGTTTGTCACCGTCTTAATGGTTCTTCGTGGTTAGCTTCTCTCTCTTGGTAGCCATCTTCCAGAGATAGGTTTTTCCTCCCTCTTGCTGGTTCCCTCCTCTCTCTTGTAGGGAAAAGATAATAGGTCATTAGTACCATCAGCTGTGCTTAATTGCCTCAGGTCCCCTTGACTCACATGCCTAGTTGGGCTACTATCCGTGAGTCCAGCCTGCCCTCTGGTGGTCCTTCCACAATATATATATATATATGTGTCATGACTTCCGCCGAAGTCGGCTCCTATCCTTGTTCGGGCGGCGTTTGGTGGTCGACGTCACTGGCTTTCTAGCCATCGCCGCTCCATTTTTCATGTATCCATTTGTTTTGTCTTGTTCCTTGCACACCTGGTTTTCATTCCCCAATTACACTACATGTATTTATTCCTCTGTTCCCTCTAATGTCTTTGTGGAAGATTGTTTGTGTGTTATGTGTTTTTGAACGCACTAGGCTTGTGTGCGTTTTTCCCGTGTTATTTTCACAAAGCCTGTTTTGTATACATTTGATGTGTTGTGACTGTTTAGCGCATTATACACTTTGCCTTGTTGGCTGGAGTTTTTTGGGACGAGGTTGCGTCAGTCTGTATATCTCTCCTGCCGAAATAAAGTGTGCGCCTGTTCACAATTCTCTGCTCTCCTGCACCTGACTTCAGCACAAGTACGCACACGCCTGACAATATAAATGTGCAACAATTTCTAAAAACCTGTTTTTGCTTCGTCATTATGAGGTATTTTGTGTAGATTGATGAGGGAAAAAAACAATTTAATCAATTTTAGAATAAGGCTGTAACGTAACAAAATGGGGAAAAAGTCAAGGGGTCTGAATACTTTCCGAAGACACTGTATGTACGGTATGTACATGGCTGGCAGGCCAGATATAGTTACAGGAAGGGGAATTCCATACCAAAGCTTAGCATAATTGCCTCTTGTTGAACCCATTGCCTCTTGTTGAGCCCACAAACTGTTAGGACCCACATAAATCTGTCCCAACAGCAGTCCCAACACCTTACCACTGCTACACCTGGCTATCAGCGGAGCCTTGTCTGGCAGCTAAACATTTCCTTCAGCCTCATTTACTGCCTTTTAAAAAAACATAGCTGATATGGCTGACTTGCTTAAACAAATGTGGTTTCTATTGACAATTGAGATGTACAAACTATAGCATAAGGGGACGACAAGTGGATAAGAGGCAATCCGTAATTTCGATTAAGACATTAATGAGCGAGCTAGGACAGACAAAGTCAATATAACTATTTGTTGATAACTTTTGAAATGTACAGTGACAGAATTCCGAACATGGGCTGTTCTTACAGTGTTCTCCCTGTACAACAAGTCAGAACCATAGAATAAATAAAGGGGGCATATAAGCAGACAATGAAAGCTCTTCCAATATTCGATGATTACATTTCTCTAAAACAGGTTATGGGCTACATGTGTACCACCAAGTCAGAACAGTAGGYGAAATTAAGAGGGGAAAATGGACCAAATTATTAGGGTGAGGCACATSGGTTACTAACAGCTTACTACACAACATACACTTAGTATTACTTTCTTAGCAACAGTATACATATCTCCCTGTCATATTACATAATTTATGCAGCAGCATACAAGACATTTTTGGACTCACCTTATTGTGCTGTGCTCACTTGAACAGGAAGGTGGCGCAGTGGTCATTTGTGGGCAAATTTTGTCATCAAAGTCTGGCATTCTCTGGATTTATGGTGCTCTCAAGACAACTGGGAACTCAGAAAAAAACAAGGTTGAATCATGAACGCGTCAGGGATCTTCAGGTCGTAGCTCTAGAAAGAGGCCCAAGTTCCCGACTAACAATTCTGAGTTGGATGACCGTTCAAAACGTCTTTTCCCAGTCGGAGCTTGTTTTTTCCCCGAGTTTCCAGTTGTCTTGAACTCACTGAAGTCAGATTTCTCCGTTCCGAGTTAACAGTTGTTTTGAGCACGGCAGAAATCATGCTGGATTGACAGCATGGCCAATGTTGAATGTTTATCATTTTAAGCTTGGAAAATAGAACCTTAAACCCAGACTTGGGACCACACAGCCACTCCACTGAAGAGCAGACTAGTGATTGCTTTGCAATGCTTGCAGTTAGCCACTGATTCCTTCCAAACCATTGTTGAATTTGCAATTTCCAACTTGATGTGTAGTGTTTATGTCCAATGGCCGATGAGTACCGATACGTTTTTATCTATTATTTATCTTCATATGACAAGGATTAAAAAGGATTTCCCTGTAGATTGTCGACTTGATTAATGATGATGACTGCTAGCTAAGATTTTGAAAGTATGACATTGACATGATCAGTCCATTCAAAGCTACTGTAGATATAACGTGATTTGACATTTTATCTGTGGCCAATGACCTTGAGCCTTCTTGGATGGGCACTTCTAATGTAACTCTATGGCAGCACCCAAGGGGCTTAGAGTTGGCGGTGACGTAGTGTCCCCATGAGTGACAGAAAACTGAGCAAATTAAGGCGCAACTAGAGAACACTGCCAACCCCTACGCTCCGTATTTTCCGCTGGCTGCACCACCACCACAGAAAGCACTGAGCTAGACTGAAACATCTGCATTTTGGAGCTGCCTTACTCAAGAGAGCAAAAAATAGACCATGTTTGTATGCAGCTTTATTAACTCAATGATTATTATGATTATTATGATTTTATTTTTTACATTGTTTGCAAACTGATGTGTGACACGTATTAATACCAAAATAGGCAACCCCCCCCCAAAAATGCTTTTTTTGCTATAAATGTGGGGCTCAAAAGCACCACCTGCCCTGAACGACAGGTCGCCACTGTTGCTGACTGACAAAGCGTTTGTTTGTGATTGATCCTTTGTTTGGTGACTAATGATTTGAGATCTGTGGGATTATTTCTTCATACAAAATTCATACAAAATCATGTAGTATATGTAAAATGTCCAAAATTTCAGCCACCTGAAATTTGGCAGGGTAGCCTACAGATGTAGGATCTTAATTTGAACCAATTTGCTACAGCAGGAAAATAATCCTGCAGCAACAAGAAATGTGAATTGTTATGTGGATTATAATTAATGGACAAGTTTCATTAGTGGAAGTGGAAATTACAAACTTCAGAAGCCTTCTTAAACCAGGAAGGTTCTCCTGCAACCAGGTGATCAAATTAAGATCCTACATCTGTAGTATTGCTCAGCCATTAAAAAAAACTTTGCAGTTCCTCATATAATCACTGTCAATGTGATAAAAGGACCCTGACTGAAGCTCAAAAACATAGTACAGTACACCGCTCCCATACTTTATTGTGTGGAGTAACAAGGTGTCAAGGTCTAAGCTAGCCTATTGTAGATAATCAAAGTGTTGTCATTSCACACAGTAACACTCATATGTTATTCTAGTCAATGTGTAGGTACTGTGTTTGGCAAAAATCTGAGAATTGTCAGTTGGAAATACAAACAGGTAAAAGGTTTTTGTTTTCACCTTCGGAATCATAAAGCATGATGAGGCAGCCATATGGACATACAAAAGTAATGTCTGTATAAATAAACGTAGGGAAATCCATAGGATACAAAGGTCGTTAATGTGCTATATTGCTTATCACCACTGTGGACGGGTATGTAGAATACAGGTGCCAGGTCAAGTTCACAACAAGCACCTTCTCAGTAGCACTTAGACCTAAAAATGAAAATCTGACATATTTGCTAGAAAAAATATCTGTATTATCAAAGTATTGCATCAATTATCCACAAAGTATTCACAAAATTAACATAAAACAAACAAAAAGTCCTCACTGAGGAGCATAATTTGATTTTAAAAACAAAATGTTTCAAAGAAAAAATCCCATAGGACAATATTAAAAACGAAATTAGCTTGTAAACATTGTGAGATGGACAAGTGAAATGTCCTTATGGGGTTCAGTGCTGCCAAGCCTCTAACTTCTGTTGGACAAAATATATGGTCACCTCATGTCATAGTTGCAACATACAGTCATACTGTAGCTTACATCAGTTTAGATCGATGTCAAAAATGTGTCCTAACTCCTAAAATAGACCATTCCTGGTCAACCTACGTTTCTTTGTTTCATGTAGCAGCAGCTCTATTTCGCCCTCTCAGAAACAGTTTTATTGTTTGTACAGGGCTTGTCTTTAGGCGTGCACTGCCATTCAATGACGTTAATGGTTAACAGAAAGATAAAGGAAGTCTGTTTCCATTAGATCACACAGTTTCTTTCACTGAAACACATTGTCATTTAATTKTATTATAAGGAACATTATAGCCTACTGAATTGTGGATCAAAGTTGTGGGCTATTATCAAGCAAAAACAATAGCCTAGAATGAAGTTGGCCTATAAAACCTATAATCTAWGCACATGTTTAATGAAAATTAGGCCTATCCAATAACAAAATGTATCCCTAGGCTATAGCCTAAATGGCTTAATGACCGATTGGAAATATAGCTAACCTTGTGCGCATTGCGCATCATATGGCGAGGTCTCTGTAGCTGTGTGGGACAGGTATGCAGTGTCCACGGTGCAGACACCGTGTGCATGTCCTCATAAAGCGGCCCATCGTCAATACGACAGGCGGGGCTTCGGTTGCTGTTGGGCATCCCTCATGTGCGTCGTAGACAGCCCGGTCCCTGCCCTTCTCGCGACCCCGCGGGGGGGCTCCATTCCGCCGCAGAGAGTTCCTGACACTGTTGGAGAGACGGCTGGATAACCGCCTCACGCACCTGCGCGATGCCCGCTCCTTCTTCAAGAGCCCGACGTCATCCTCCAGCTCCTCCGGGGGACCTCGATGTTGCCCGTGTACCAGACACCACCAGAACGAGGCTGAGGAAGATGATGATGGCCCCGGCGTAGATTAAAAAGTCATAGAAGAATATGTCCGCAAAAACACCGATCAAAAGAACGAGCAGCCCGAATATGTCGAAGGACACTGCCAACCAAAAGGCGCAGGAACAGCGCCCTAGACCGCGGTACGTCGGCTCCATGTCTCTAAATTGGCTTGTGATAGGCCTAACAAATACTTTGTTTAGACCACCTTTTCTAACTATATTTGCGGTTGGTTTCCTGGTGGAATTCGGTGAATTCGGTTGGGGTAGAGTTTCAAAACGGAGCCGTTTGTTTGAACAGGTAAGGTGAGACAGGTGAGGAAGCTGCCCCTATTCAGGTTTTCCTGTGTCACAGCACAGGACAGCACAGAGAGAGGTGGGGCGTGGTAGCCGTAGACAGGTGAGGGAGGGCTGGGTAGACGGGATACTGGCATGACACCAGCCATATTAATACTGTAAAGGAGGTAGGACATGTGWGACATACATTKTAGAAAGGAGCCATGATGGTTCTGATTTTCTAGATATCGRTCATCAGTYCAATATGCAGAGACGCCGAACATGGCACACTAAGGTCTGTTYACAAGCATCATGATATTCCTTTCACCTGTGGAATGACATTCTGGACAACATTTGACTCATTACGTGTTTCTCTCCCTCATTTCTAAAGAACATAATGGCAGAAATCTATTCACAGCCAGATTGTTTCTATAAATTAAAACAGTAATGACAGACACAAAAGCCTCTAAGGCTGTGTTTACACAGGCAGCCATATTCTGATATTTTTTCCACTAATTACTCGTTTGACCAATCCCATCAGATCTTTTCACAGATCCTTATCAGAGCTGATCTGATTGGCCAATAAGTGGAAAAAAATATCTGATTTGGACTGCTTGTCTGCAGCCTTAGTATAATGTKATACACCCAACCTCTCACCTGACTGCTAAATAATGGCATGTAGGCCTATTGCCACCTTGTGGTCTTTTGTACAGAAAAACATGTGCCCCCATACAATTTATTACTGTACATTGAAAATAAAAGACTAATATATCAAATATAATTTATTATTCATTACACAATTGCTGCATTATGTTCAAAAATAAAATTACACATTTAGAAAGAAGATAAAGGGTACCTGAAGACTTGCTGCTCTCACAATGTTGGATATTACATGGAATCAGAGTAGCCTACATGAATGATTGAATGAACAAATGCAATGTAAAACTAACATCTCAAGTTTAGGTAAAAATGTAAACATTTTGGCTAACTTAGACCAAATTTAAATCCCACTGGCCCCACCTCCTTTAAACATTTTTTTGCTTTTGACCAGATGGACACAATCTTTTTGACCCAGAAACATAAAAGGTTAGATTATTTAATCCAGCAGCAGTATTGAGGGACAGAGCGAGGGTGCACCCACTACCAATCAGTGTCCAACTGTCCTTCATGAGTTCAACAATCAGCTATAATAATGTCCGGTAKAATTTTCTGACTCTGTAATCCTGTTTCTAAAGGATTTAGCAATCCACTACAACAGCAGCTACAAGGMAAACAGCAGCTTATGGTGGAAAAACAACAACTATTACAGATCACAATCAGACAGACAGATGGGATAGCCTGGGCCGCAGCAGCACGGCCATGTTCTGATCATGTTAAAACCCTYCAACAGAGCAATCACATGATGTTCCCTTTTACAGGACGAGGTCATTCAATCCCATATTTGTATTAGGGCCTAGAGAACAGCTACATACAGCAGATAAACAGCGCATTTCACAGAGGTCTCTCTTGCAAGATGGAACCTATATGAATAAGACTAACCTGCATAAATAAAATATTTAATAAATACAAATCCATCTATGTTATGTTACACCTGCCTCCTCACACATTTATACATCTTTTAGGAAGTGTGCTTTTCAGAATTGTTGGGAGAAAACCCCACTAACACGGTTGACCTACTCTACAAAACAACATAGTTTTAGCTTGAAGAGTCCATGGCTCTTCGGTGCTGTTCGTGCACCTGAAGCGCCTTGCCATTGACCTTGGTCAGAGCCTTGTGCTCTAGTCTCTGTTTCACCACGGGCACCCACACCAGCCCCGTGACCARGAACATGAGCCCCACAGAAAGGAACACAGGACCCAGCAGGTAGGGCACGTTCCCCACCTGGGTGAAGTAGAGCAGGGAGAGGGCCGTGCCCAAGCCGAACAGCACTCCGCCGATAAGGATGGCCAGGATGGGCCTGGTGAAGTAGTACCAGCAGGGGACGTCAGTGCCCAGGGTGACCCCGTCAGGGACATGGTTCAGTGGGGTCGTTGCTTCAGTGTCCTGGGTCTCATGGTTGGTGCTGGTGCGGCTGGTTTTACGATCCATGTCTGACACCGTAACCACTGTGGATTGCATCCTTGGGTTGTGCTGAGGAAGGGATAACAAATCAGAACAGACACCACTTAAAAGTATAGGACTTTTTCAATCACTGATACTTCACAGACATACATTCAGAGATGTACGGTTTACTATTTTATCAACCTATCTGTCATTGCAGAGCTCACCATTTCAGACCTTATTTGACTTAATAAAATTGCAATAAAACCACATGTAAAAAGAAATTCCATCCCATTTAATCAAATCCTGTAGTCTCCAATTTAATTCAAAACCATTAAAAAAACAATGTCCTCACTTACCATTAGGCGTTTCGCCTGTCGCTCTTTGCCCAGTGTTGGTCAGAGGCTGGCTGGTTGCTCCTCTGATGACTACTGTCAAAACCACTACTATGGCCAAAGCCACACCCACACAGAACAGTGACCCCACCCTGTAGTTCCCTATCCCGCTGTGTCCCTCCACCATGTCATGACAATCTCTGCTTTGCTCCAGTTGACATACAATATATTCTCCCCACATGGCATTTTAGGCTATGTATTATGGGAAAATGGAACAGTACATTATTCTTTCTAAGATGTCAGTTGGAAGGGCTATGGCCACCATGACTGTTTTTGATGGGGCCTGATGGCCAAATTCTACAAATAAAATCAATTGAATATTGTACATTTGAATGCTACAAATTGATAGAATTTAAGTTTGAAAAGGGCATGATGCTTATGGAGAATGGGTAATTTATGGTATGGGAGAGTATTATAGACATTCTAATTGGGTCCAGATGTCAGTTGTGTATGGATAATTAGGTTAGCGTAAATACAAGTCATGTTTGATTTATTAAATTGATCTGTGATTAAAACAATATCCATTAGAGTAAAACTTGAAAGGGAGAGAAGAGGCGCCACCTGCTGGTCATGTAATTTAGTAGAGTATAAAAGGTACACAAGTGGTCATCATTACACACAGGCAAATATCCAGCTGTAGGGCACATTCTGTATGGGTTGAAACAAAGTATTTTAGGCTTTGAAAAGGACTGCCTGAACACACTTGTGCCATGAAACAGCTCTACTAAATTCCATCTTTCTCACAGGGTAAATACACATTTTTTTGGTATGCATGATAAAGATTAAATGACAAATGTCAACTTAATTATATTTTTCCTCTAACGTTAAACACTTCTGTGAAACAGCCCAAATAAAGAACGAGCACTCCTCCAATTTTTATATTTTATTGTCATAGTAGTTTGCTTTAATAACATGTGAAGGCGCTCAAGCACACCGCCAGAACGCCATATAAGAGAAACCAAAAGTGGGTAAAAGCAATGGGAGACATGTTCAACTAGGGTTGCAAAAATCCGTTAATTTTCACAAAATTCCCAGGTTTTCCAGAAATCCTGGCTGGAGGATTCCGGATTCCCTGCCTATTCCCCCCTGATTATGAATTTTGGGAAGTTAGTGGATATTTGCAACCCTTTGTACAACCAAGATAATAACAGTTTGGTTTCAACTTGTTAAATTCTCAAACATCTTTTTTTGTAAATAATATATTTTTCTGTATTACAAGCAAATCCTGGTCCTCGTCTGGTTACAGATATAACTGCTGCCATTTTACATTTTCAATGGAAGAAAAAATTAAAATAAAAAAAACTGGAAGAGAAAAAAATTGTGTTTTATGGTCATGAGTAGACCAGAGTAGGGGTGTGAGGGAATGGGTTTGGGGGCAGGGCCCAACCCAAAAATGGCATAGCTGAGCTCTCAATATGAGAAAGCTGACTCGTGTGTACTTGATCTCGTTTTTCATTTGCTTAAAAACAGGTTTCTTTTTCAGAGAAGTTTTTTAAGCTGATCATCGACAGGTCAAGGGGGGGAGAGAACCGCCTGTGTTCCCATCAATGACCCCTGACCCCACTCTTCACCACCACCCCACCATGGTGCCGGACTGTGACCGGGGACTCCCATGCAACCGCTTCAGTCCCTCTCAGCAACGAGCTTCAGCACCTTACCAATGGCAATGGTCTTACCTGGGGAGAGGACACAGAGACGTAGGTTAACAGCAAAGCCCCTGTCTACTCATGTCCAAATGGGTAGACAGGGGCTCATGTCCAACAGTACTTTTTCACCACGAATGCAACTCAACCACTAACAGACTTTAATCTAGGGCTGGGCAATATGACCAAAATATTCTATCACGGTATAAATTTWAAAAAAAGACGGTATGACTGTTTTTAGTCTTTGAATAATAACATTTGTACATTTGCTTTATGAGTAGTGAGTGATCCTAGGGTGGCAACGCATACATTCTAAGTGATTTCAAAGAATCTTTCCCTATTCTGATGGTTGAATTGAACAGTATAAAACAAAAACAAATGTCAGCACTTATCATCTCCTGCACTCAATTGCAGTGGTGGGAAAAAGTACCCAATTGTCATACTTGAGCAAAAGTAAAGATATGTTAACTTCTCTAGGGTAGGGGGCAGCATTTTCACATTTGGATGAAAAGCATACCCAAATTCAACTGCCAGCTACTCATCCCCAGGAGATAAGATATGCATAGTATTAGTAAATTTGGATAGACAACACTGAAGTTTCTAAAACTGTTTGAATCATGTCTGAGTATTTAGCAGGCGAAACCCCGGGGACAAACTATTCAGATTCTCTCTCTTTTTTTTTTTGAAGTCACTGTCTTTTCAATGAGTTTTCATTGGGAAACCAGATTTGTAAGCAAATTTATTGCAGTTCCTACGGCTTCCACTGGATGTCAACAGTCTTGAGAAATAGGTTGAGGTTATTCCTTTGTGTAATGAAGAAATACGGCCATCTTTAAGTCGAGTCACTCCAGGTGTCGTGTTTGATTGAAGTGCATGTCCAAAAGGCATGCTACATTTCATTTTAATCCTGTATTGAACACAGATCATCCCGCCTTCAATTTTATCGATTAAAAACGTTAAAAAATACCTAAAGTTATATTACAAAAGTAGCTTGAAATTTTTGGGCAAAGTTTACAGGTAACCTTTGAAATATTTTGTCGTCACGTTTGAGCAAGTTGTAACCTGTGTTTTACTGGATCAAACGCGCCAAATAAATGAACATTTTGGATATATATCGACGGAATTAATTGAACAAAAGGACCATTTCTTATGTTTATGGGACATATGAGTGCCAACAACAGAAGCGCGTCAAAGATAAGGCATGAATTATTTTTATTTCTGCGTTTTGTGTCGCGCCTGCAGGCTTGAAATATGCTTCTCCCTCTTTGTTTACTGTTGTGCTATCCTCAGATAATAGCATCGTATGCTTTCGTCGAAAAGCCTATTTGAATTCTGACACGTTGGCTGGATTCACAACCAGTGTAGCTTTAATTTGGTATCTTTCATGTGTGATTTAATGAAAGTTAGATTTTATAGTAATTTAGCGCTCTGCATTTTCTCAGGCTTTTTGCCAAGTGATACAGTAGCGTCTTGCCTAAAATCAGATTTTTGGATATAAATATGAACTTTACTGAACAAAAAATACATGTATTGTGTAACATGAAGTCCTATGAGTGTCATCTGATGAGGATTATCAAAAGGTAGTGATTAATTTTCTCTATTTCTGCTTTTTGTTACTGCTCTCTTTAGCTGGAAAAATGGCTGTCTTTTTCTGTGACTTGGCTCATACCTAACATAATCGTTTGGTGTGCTTTCGTCGTAAAACCTTTTTGAAATCGGACACTTTGGCTGGATTTACAACAAGTGTAGCTTTAAAATGGTGTAAAATACTTGTATGCTTGAGGAATTTAAATGATGGGATCTCTGTTGTTTTGAATTTGGCGCCCTGCAGTTTCACTGGCTGTTGACGAGGTGGGACGCTACCGTCCCACATACCCTAGAGGGGTAAAGTGAAAATCACCCAGTAAAATACTAGAGTAAAAGTATTTGGTTTTAAATATACTTAAGTATAAAAAGTAAATGTAATTGCTTAAATGTACTTAAGTATCAAAAGTAAAAAATAATTTCAAATTCCTTATTTTAAGCAAACCAGACGGCACCATTTTCTTGCTTACGGATAGCCAGGGGCACACTTCAACACTCACCAATAATTTACAAACAAAGCATTTGTGTTTAGTGAGTCCTCCAGATCAGAGGCAGTACATGACCAGGGATGTTCTCTTGACAAGTGCGTGAATTGGACCACTGTCCTGTCCTGCTAAGCATTCAAAATGTAACGAGTACTTTTACGTGTCAGGGAAAATGTATGGAGTAAAAAGTAAATTATTTTCTTTAGGAATGTAGTGAGGTAAAATTGTCAACAACAAAAAAAATAGTAAAGTACAGATACCAAAAAAAATAAAAACTTAAGTAGTACTTGAAAGTATTTTTTAGTTAAGTAGTACTTGAAAGTATTTTTTAGTTAAGTAGTACTTGAAAGTATTTTTAGTTAAGTAGTACT
>NW_019944346.1:25400-40669 GCF_002910315.2 Salvelinus sp. IW2-2015 | reverse complement strand
GAAAGTATTTTTAGTTAAGTAGTACTTGAAAATATTTTTTAGTTAAGTAGTACTTGAAAGTATTTTTAGTTAAGTAGTACTTGAAAGTATTTTTACACCACTGCTCAATTGAGAATTTCCATACTGCCATGTAGGGCTGCACGACATGGGAAAATAATCAAGGACTTATTTTTAACCAAATGTTGCAATGACCTGCGAATTAGAGTAAAACTGTTTGAATCATGGAAAAATGACTATTCTAATTCTATAGTTAGAATATAATAGTGGGCACTTTGAATATAGTGTTTGAGATGACAACGAATTAAAATACCAGGGAGGAGTTATTGTGACAGGGAAAGAACTAAAGTGTTGATACGTGTTTCCTAGGGAACCCTATAAGCTTTGGCTACATTGCATGTTCTCTCTTAACTACTTCATGTAGCTAACATATTCTTGCTTTGCATATTCCTCTTTGATTTAGAAGATACTGTTGCACAAACATGCTGATTTAAGTCTACACCACCACTGGTATTATCAGGCTGTATTAGCTAGCTATGTTTGCTCTTACTCAGTACATTTATTAGCTAGCTAGCTATTAGCATTAGTGGCTAACAATTAGCGTCTCACAAGATTTAGGGCAACTTGCTAAGAAAAGTCAAACTAGCCGTTTGCTGAAGTAAGAAACACACTAATAGTGGATTTATATTAAGAAGCAAAGTGAAAACAGCATTGTTGTCATCAACATTGTTACATGTGCTGCATTGACCATGCAGACTCAACGCAAGTGTCTCCTGGTTGAGGAACATTAAATGCGCTCCTTGAGTGACAGGGGGCGTGGCTAGGTCGTGTGTGGAAAGTGACATGGAGAAAAAGAGCGGAGAGTGATGACTCAAGTAGCGAAGTAACCTAGAAAAATTGACATTACACATGGCGTATCACATTTAACAAACCAAACATTCAAATACCGGTATAGAAGGTAAAGTAAAAACCCAAACCGGTTGATCCCTGCATCAATACCGGTATATCATAAAATACAGTATATCACCCAGCCCTACTTTAACCTTGGTTTCAGTTTGGAYTACATTTAAACCATTGTTCCTTCCAGCATGGCCATTTAGGGACTACTAACATTTTACATATACACTTTCATCATTCAACAGACGCTCTTATCCAGAGCGACTTACATAAGTAATCAGGGTTAAGTGCCTTGCTCAAGGGCAAATCGCCATTTTTCAAGTAGWCAGCTTGGGGATTCGACCGAGAGACCTTTCCTTTACTGGCYCAATGCTAGGCTACCTGCCRCCTACTAACAGTCCCAGTGATGGCAGAGGCCCGTACCTTCATCCCGTAGGGTGAACCGTCCCATCTGGGGGAAGTCTTTGAAGGTTTCAAGGCAGATGGTTCCGGCGGTGCGCAGACGGGCAATGCACACCTGGTCCTGTTTCACAAAGCGCGGTCGCGTCTTACTTTTCTCTCCCGACTTCTTGTCTACCAGACAGATTAAGGCCTAGATATGGAGCRGAACCATCACAATAACTATACTGGCATGTCTTTAAAACACTATTTGTCGTCAGGTGCAGATCAAAGGGAATACATTGCAGATTCAAAATGAAGATGGTTCCTTCTGTAGGTTATGGCATTATGACAGTATCTTTACCGTAATTTGCACTTCTTCGATGCAGGTGTGGATGTGGAGGACAGCATTGTAACCAGGGCAGATAATGGACTTGTGTTCAATGATGACAATCTGTGAGAACACACAACACAATACTGAGTAAAAACAAACACCAATAAATCCAATATGTTTGCCATTAGGGCGACATTCAGACAGGACTACGGTCCAACTCCAACCGCCTTAGTATCTGTGGTGACTGGCATACCTGGGCGTCAAAGGTGCGTCCAGAGTGGCAGAGGTTCTCAGCGTTACAGAGGATGAAGCCTGGCAGGATCTCCTCCTCCTCGATGCCCTTCAGTCTCAGCTTCAGGTTCTCTCCAGGAGAAGCATCGTCTGTCTCCACGTCATCACTCAGCAGGCTCAACACCTCCACTGTGTGCTACAGGGAGGGATGGAAGGAGGAAGGATGGAAGGGACACACAGCCATTAACACACTTTCATAATAAGAGATGGAGCGAACACCTTTATGGTAAAAAACAACAACAGAGGGAGATACCGTGTGGCACAGAGTGAAATGGAAAATAGGAGAAAAAAATACCTATGACTAAACAACTCTGGCTTAAGATACTTGCCACCACATTAGCTAGGATTAGCTATAGCTCTAATGCTCTGATGGGCATTGGATGTTCCATGGAAGGCTGCTGGAGAATGTCTTACCCTGTTTGGCATCATGACAAGCTGCTGTGCTTTACTGATGGACCCTGACTCCAGTTTCCCCAGGATGACAGTACCCATGTCCTATAGGGTGGGGAACAACAGTAGAAAGAGGCCAGATTAAGTAACCCAAGTCAGAAGAAGGTCTTCTCCAGTTGTGTGAGAGGCTTAAAAACTAGTGTGGTTTAATAGGCTTTTTATTACCAGGAAATAGGATGTTACATGTACAGTGTAGCTGCTGATGTGGGCAGTATGAATGACATGGCTCACTACAGTTGTTGACCATCAAAATACTGTCATGTAAAGGACAACCATACCTAAATAAACACTTAAATATAATGAGTTGGTAGCCATATTTATGGCAATAGAATAAAAATATGAAGGTTTCATAATGTGGTCGTCTTCACCTTGTATTTGTCTACGATGGGTAATCTGACTGGTCCGTCGCTCACTCTGTTTAAGTTTGGCAAACTGTCCAGATGTGGAATGAATGGTAACCCCCTGGAAGACAGACAGAGAGGAGATAAACAGGTCAGGACAGTAGCGGCAGGAGAATATTCAATCCATTCACACTGGAACGTTATAGTACCTTTGGTGTGGCTTCGTTAACAGAGAAGGAAGAAGCGTTTCTTACTGGACAAGAACAGATAGTACCTCTCCATTTTGGACTGTTTTCTTCCGTTTCGTACCTAGTGAACACAGCCCAGGAACAGCAGTGTAAAAGCTGGTGATACTCACGTATACCAAGTGCACGACTCAACAGGCTCCTTGAGGTTGGCTCCTGTGAGGCCGGAGCAGGGCATGAAGTGAATGTCTTTCTTGGGGTTGAAGCCAACCTTCTTCAAAAATGGCACTAGTTTTTCCTTGCATTCTTCGTACCTGAGGTTTCAGGATTAAACAACAAAAAAATGTGGGTTGAGCTGGATTTCAGATGCATGAGAATAAAATGTTAAACTCTCGAGCAAATTTTGAAATGGCAATGTATGCATGATTTCCGTTAAGGTTCTACAAAGACCCGTACATCAACAAAGGATTCCACCCTAGGCTTGACCATCCCTATATCATCTTGTCTGTAATGGGTGTTATCATGTTTATGGAAACTGGAGCAAGCACTCATGAGTACCAGTTTCCTGTAGCCTGATGTGATTTCTGTGCTCTAAGTGGTAACTGCGCACCTCTCTAGGCTCCAGTTCACTGTGGGGTCGTCCATTTTGTTGACGAGGATGATCAGATGCTTCACCCCCGCCGTTTGGCCAACATTGGCGTGCTCCCGTGTCTGTCCACCCTTCTCAAAGCCCGTCTCAAACTCTCCTTCCTGGCTGAGATCACCTAGGCAGGAGAAATACACATTGAAAATCATTCAAGGAACCATGACATCTTGTGTAGATTTCAAAATAATGTATTTTACGATCAGGTAAACAAATATTTATCATGGTCCCTTCTTAATTTCAAATCGTTATTTTTATAATTTTATTATTTACCATTTCAAGAGAWCTTTGTCTCTCAACTGGATATTTTGGTATTTGCAGCCACAAGTTATTTCCCCCCCCACCTTGAAAAACAGCATGACACTATGGACTCACCAGCACAGCCAGGTCAGCTTGCGACGCTCCTCCGATCATATTGGGCACAAAGCTTTTGTGGCCTGGCGCATCCAGGATGGTAAAGTGCTTTTTCTCAGTTTCAAAGTACGCTCTGCCCACCTCCACAGTCTTCCCCTTGTCTCGCTCCTCCTGGTTAGTGTCCAGAGCCCAGGAGAGGTACCTGGCAGACAGAGGAAGCGAGGGGGTTAAACCCTTGTTACACTGACAGGCTTTAGTCATATACCATATACCTTTTGCAGTAGACCCTGGTAAAAAAGCAGAGTTTAACTMACCAGGTTTCCCTGTTCTTCTCCTTGGCTTCTCTTTCATACTTCTCCAGAGTTCTCTTCTCCACCATGCCTGTTAAATACCTATCAGTGAGGAAGGGGATAACCAGAGGGCGTGATGAAGAGAGAGGGGGAAGGAGCAAAGAGTGGAGGGGTGGTGAGAAATGCAACAGGTGTTAAAAGCCCCATTGGACTGAATGAATCATAACCACAACAGAAAGAGAGATACTCACATGATTTGTCCTCCGATGGTAGACTTGCCAGCATCTAGGGAGAGATAAGGGACAACAGGGAGTGGTGAGAGCAGATAAAAATGGCCTGTGCTGTCTAGCCTTGTAACAGGGCCGATTAAATGAAAAATAAATACAAAACATTGCCTGGTTTTCCACTGTTTCCTATTAAGCCAATAGCATCGTTTCCCCTAGATTTGTTTCTTTGACAGATCCCCCAATCAGCAATCCAGGTGTGACAGTGACAACTATACACCATGGATATTATATAGGAATGCCAATAAACATGTTTTATTGGACCAAATGAAACCAAGAAATAACAGAGCAACGCCGAGATGACCCACACACCTAAGTGATAGTAGGTGAAACCACTGCAATAGCCATGAAAAAGAGGAAGAAAGCAGCAGATGTGCCCCCACTCACCAACATGCCCGATGAACACCACGTTCACATGTTCCTTCTTGGGCGCGTCTGGTGGGAGGGCGACCACTTTAGGCATGATTGGCAAGTCTTCCTCCTCCTCTAGGACTTCCTCCTCCAGAATCTCCTCAACAACTATTGGTCCCCCGTCGCCACCAGGCCCTCCTCCTGGTTCTTCCTCATTGGGCTCCACCCCTTTCAGGTCCCATGTCTCCTCTGTGGTCATTTCAGAGTCGCCGTTCTCCACCGGGGCTGACCAGTGACAAACCGAACAGAGCATTAGTGGTGTGGAATAAGTAATCATGATTTATGTTTGAAAATAGATTCCTCTGGTCTCAGGTTTGATGTGAAAAAGCCTACCACCGTAGCAAAGAATTTGGTAAATTAAGTTTCTCTACAAATGTTTTAGTTTAGATAGATAAAACACATGTAATTAGTTTGCCATAATATTTAATATTCAAAGGGGAAAACCTAACTAGGGCTACACTACAGGCTGGCAATGATGCAGAGTACTCATACAGTACAGTTAGAGCATATTAATTAGCCATGAGGGTATTGTTCTACGAAGCTTGTTAATGGTTACTACAGCTAAACTTCTGGCATAAGATTTTACAGCTAAAGCTACAGAATGCCAAATCTACAGAACATTAGAGCTTAAGGTCAGAGTTCATTCCAATAACATTGATACAATTTCCCTTTTGATTTCTAGAAAAAGCCATTTAACACCTGAAATAGTGTAACCATTCAGCACCCTACAGGCTTTAAAGACCGTAGTAGTGAAGACAGACCATGCTGACACTTGGAGAGCATAGCTCATCATTCCAACTATGAGACAGTGAAATCCGTAGTGTTTAATCCTGGTCCTGAGGACCCAAAGCGGTGCACATTTAGTTAACTTAGTACTACACACCTGATTCCACTTAATCAAAGGTTAAATTAGTTGATTAGCAAAATCAGGTGTGCAATGCTAGGGGGAAAAACTAGCATGTCTACCCCTTTGGTTCCCCAGGACCAGGAAACACTTGCAGTAGAATATGGGTTAGAGGTCAGTGAGTGCTCCAAGGCAGCCTGGGCCCGGACCTGTTTGGCTGGACTTCAAGCCTTTCTTCCATCCCGCACAGTCATAACTTTTAGCCTAATGTAAATTATGTAAGACCTCAACAGTAAGGAAGGCTGAAGTCATTTTGCCAGTCACAGGAAAAGTCAGACTAATTGAATGGAGTGGCTGGGGATCATTCTGGACCCCTCTTCCCAACAGCGAAAGGTTCCAAAGCTTCTGCACATGTCGGATTCTCTACTTTACCCACAGTCTCTGCTCTACTCAGACGAATGGTGCTCATTCAATAAAGTTAGATCAAAGCTGAATCAATGTCTGCTAGATCACATAATGATAGTCTTCTACATAATATAATAACTAGTATAATGTTCCTAGTTACTCTTGTCCAAAACTCAAAATAAGTGCTTTGATTTAAACTAAACACACAGGTAGGCTATGCTACAGCTTCTTAACACCATCTGCTCTAAACTTCACTCACTGGCTCGGTTACCATCCAATTGACCACAGGTTCACGCTAACATTCTCAAATCTGTATAAAAACCAACATGCGCATTTCCCCACCAGAGATGTGTTTCCATCAAAGGGTATCCGTTGCAGATATAAGGCTGTGCGTGATGAGTGCACATAAAAATACCCTTTGCGGTTCAAGTTAAATGGGTTTCCTCACATTTTCAACTGATGGGTTTCTCACACAAAAAATGTGCGTATTATAGCGTGTGCCAACTCTGGAATTGGTACGCGCGCTCTAGCCAACAGCGCTATCTGCATGATTTTGGCTAAAGAGCACATATAGCCTACCTGATATTATTATTATTGACAAAAAAGCGAGATCATTTTAAATTTGTCAAAACGGCATCCAAGCATCGATCATCATGTCACCAGAATAAGACCCTCAATATTTATAGGAAAGGAGCATCAAGCTCATCACCTTGCACTTTCACCACCCTGTGAAGTTCATAACTTATTTCATCTGTAGCCTAATAGGCCTAAACCGCATGCTTTCACAACGAGTCGTAGTGGGAGGACCAAACATGCCATCGACTGACTCCAAGTTTATGATGGTTATTATATCAATATTTGCGCACAAGTGTTTCCACAGACATTTCATATAATTCAGTTAAACCAACAAAAAGATCCCATATTGTCTAGCGTAGTTAGTTTTGTCGACATTTTGAAAGTTCCCCACATTTTACTCCCATCAGGCCTGCCACAATTTTTTATCCGACGTACTTAAACTGTAGAACTCAAGATCTAAATGAAAATCCCCATGAAACTGATTGAGATCAAATGGTTGGTATATGCAGACGTTTCATCTGTAAAACTTTAATTATACTTCACCATGAGGTTGAGTGCACACTTTGGGGTAAAGTGGAAAATGGAATAGGCAGAGGCTACAAATACAGATTTTCCAGCCCCACCGCCAACTTCTCAAAACGAATGAGACGAATCATGTTCTGCGCATGTTATTTCACACACACGCACAAGTCTCTCTTTACTCAATTCAATGGGCTTTATTGGCATGGGAAACATATGTTAACATTGCCAAAGCAAGTGAAGTGGATAATATACAAAAGTGAAACAAACTATGCTTTACTCACACTTTACTGAACCCTCAACCAATTTGATTGACATGTAGCCCGTCTATCTGCCTCAGTTCTGGAAAGCTGATTGAAACGAACATTCCAAAAATATATATGAAGGCTCTGTCTGTTCTAACAGATATTGCTGTAGCACAAGCAAGATGTAAGTCTGCATTTTGCATTGGCGCAAAACAATCAGTTTTGTGATAATCTTTTGATTTATGCCGACATATTTACTGATAAAGAACTCTGCCTCCCAATAGCCAACGCTGTTGACAAGGGTTCTAACGGTTCACCAAACCCACTTAGGTGGGTATAGCAGTTTTTGGGTCATGGTTCGGTAAAGCGGAAAATGAAATGCCAACAGTTACCAATTCCATTTATGATCATGAGTCATAATACCTGATGAGCACAATCAGGAATACCAACACTTTGTATTTTCTTAAATGAAAACACGACTACCCATCAACAACAATAAAATAAAAGTGCAATATGTGTGTAAAATCAATATGTAAACATGACTCAGACATTGTGTAGGCCTATGCTATAATGTTTTCTTACAAAGAAAAATATGCGCACGTGTGACTCGAGTGAGGCGCGTCTGTAGCACAGTAGTTCTCATTACCCACTCCAGGGTAAAGTGATGGGCTGTCACAGTGAAGTAGCTCTGTAGCCCTGGTGGTCCATCCATCTGTAGTAAGTGCAACACAGGGTGCATTGGTCAATTAATTGACAATTTCCTCTTTAGCTTGCTTACATAGAGGGGGGACTAACACCTGTTTGCTGAAACAGGTGCGAGAGGGCAAAGTTCCATAACGTGGCTTGAGCACTTTCACGAGGTGATGAAACCCCTATTCTTCTCAACAAATGAGAATGGGCGCAAATATCTGCAGCTAAAAACATAGCTATCGCTCTTGTAATTTATGTGGCAGAATCAGCTGGAAAGGGTTGCTTGAATGCAGAGGGGAACAGTTATTGTTTTGCATTTCCATCTTGCGCCACTGAGGTGAAGTCGGCTTAAATGTGTCATGTTCGAGGCTGGCAGTTGAAAATGCATTTTTGTTGATCAGTGGTGACATACTCTGTTCATTGCCGCTGTAATCTTCTGGGAAGCAAAAAGGTTTCCAAACTGGAGATTTAAACAACGGAGAATCGTCCTGGTTTTTCAAACACACCACCCACAATCGTACAGAACTAGTTCCCGGCTGCGCCTCACAAAAGAACAGATTGAAATGCGCCAAATAAGATTTGAGTTTTGATTACAATGTGCGCATAAGCTCAAGTTGTTAACTTCTTTGATATATGGGGCAGCATTTTCACTTTTGGATGAATTGCGTGCCCATAGTGAACTGCCTCCTAATCTGTCCCAGATGCTAATATAGCATATTATTATTACTATTGGATAGAAAACACTCTGAAGTTTCTAAAACTGTTTGAATGATGTCTGAGTATAACAAGAACTCATATGGCAGGCAAAAACATGAGAAAAAATCCAAACAGGAAGTGAGAATTCTGAGACTGGTCGTTGTTAAGTCATCGCCTATTCAATTCCCTGTAATATATGGATCTGTTTGCACTTCATACGCCTTCCACTAGATGTCAACAGTCTGTAGAACGTGGAATGAAGCTTATGCTGTGGGACCGGATGGGAGGCGTTTGAGTCAGTGGTCTGGCAGATTGCCAGTTGTTGGTCACGCGCATTCCTCATGATATCGCCATGCGTTCATTACTTATACAGACATGAAGAAATGCTCCGGTTGGAACGTTATTGGATATAAATGATAACAACATACTGAAGATTGATTCTCTACTAAGTTTGACCAGTTTATTCGACTTGTAATATAACTTTTTGAGGTTTACGGCCGCCGTTTGCCTGCATCTGCGCGAGCGTTTGGACACGTGTACACACATGCTAGCAAAAGTAGCTAATTGGACATAAGTAATGGACATTATCGAACAAAACAACTAGGATTCCTGGCACTGCATTCTGATGGAGATAATCAAAGGTAAGGAATATTTATGATGTAATTTCGTATTTCTGTTGACTCCAACATGGCGGAGAAATGTGTTTAAATCTGAGCACCGTCTCAGATTATTGCATGGTGTGCTTTTTACGTAATTTTATTTATTTTTTATCTGACACAGCGGTTGCATTAAGAACAAGTGTATCTTTAATTCTGTGAAAACATGTATCTTTCATCAAAGTTTGAGTATTTCTGTTATTTGACATGGCTCTCTGCAATTACTCCGGATTTTTGGAGGCATTTCTGAACATGGCGCCAATGTAAACCCAAGATTTGTGGATATAAATATGCACATTATCGAACAAAACAAATGTATTGTGTAACATGATGTCCTACGAGTGTCATCCGATGAAGATTATCAAAGGTTAGTGAGTAATATTATCTCTATTTCTGCTATGTGTGACTACTATCTTTTGCTGGGAAAATGGCTGTGTTCCCCGTAAATCCTTTTTGAAAACAGACATGTTGGCTGGATTCACAACATGCGTAGCTTTAATTTGGTGTCTTTCACGAAAAATTATTTTTTATAGTAATACATTTGAATTTGGCGCGCTACTTTTTTTCCTGGATTTTGGCCAAGTTGGACGTTAACTTCTCTAGGATATGTGGGACGCTAACGGGATAGCCCAATTTTTTTCTTCCCAACTTTGACTTACTTGAGGCATACAACGCAGCACAGGCCTAGCATTTTGATTTGAGTATTTATGTATTCATTCAGGTTCACAGTGCGAATGAACCAAGGTCCCTGTACCAAACGGCTCAGTACGAATGTTTGTACCTTACACCCGTATTATTGACTGCCTGTCTGAGTCTTGCTTTGTTGATAGGCTGTATACATACAGCTTGCCTAAATAACAACCCCCCATGAAAAAGAAATTGCCCGTTGCGTCGTGCTTATGTTCGCTTTGATTACTGTTACAACAGACAAGAACAGCGTTTCTTTCGAACAAGTGGCAGCAGAGTCACGGAGTGAGCAAGCACTGAGCAGTAGCTCAAAGGACTCGGAGGGGAAAGCACCCACGGATCCTGCACATGCGCAGAAATCTCTCTTTAGTCCAAAACTTCAGTTTCGCAGAAAATTAGGAACTGCAGCCACTAAATGGAATAAGGCACCAAGTTGCCACACCAGACATCAAGTTTGGTCTTTGTCTGCACCAAAGCGAGCCAGCATCAATCTGTTTATTATGACACAGTACAGCACCCTCACAGAATTCACTAGCATACAACACACCTTAATTTGTACTTATAATAGAGAGGTTGGGTTCTTGTCTAAATAATGTAACAAGACATTAGCTAGTCAATTGGCAGTCATCTACACATAATTAGACTAGAAGGGACACACAGCGGTCAAAAATAGATGACATACAGAACGCTTCCATGGCAACAATGAATGTGCACAAAAAATGTATCTGTACAGCTTCTAGAACACATGTCAGAACTTTGTGACTGCTAATTGAGAAGACTGAGGCCACAAGCATCAATTAGTGATTCATACCAGTGACAGTTGCTTGGTGGACGTTGAACAGTGGATTGACTGGATTTACGGAGGACTTTGTTAGAGGCCAGAGGCTGGGCCATAGATTGTGAGGCTAGCTAAGCTATTCATGGATAATGCTGAACAGAGCAAAATGACCACAGGTGTAAAACACACACGTATACATACTAGAGGTCGACCGATTAATCGGAATGGCCGATTTCAAGTTTTCCTAACAATCGGAAAACGGTATTTTGGGCGCCATTTCTTTTTTACACATTTATTTAATCTTTATTTAACTAGGCAAATCAGTTAACACATTCTATTTTCAATGACGGCCACGACAGATTTTTACCTTGTCAGCGCGGGGGATCCAATCTTGCAACCTTACAGTTAACTAGTCCAATGCTCTAACACTGATAACATTGCACTCCACGAGGAGCCTGCCTGTGCCATGAATGCAGTAAGCTAAGGTAAATTGCTAGCTAGCATTAAACTTCTTATAAAAAACAATCAATCAATGACTGTCATTGCTCCAATATGTACTAAACATAAACATCAATGCCTTTCTTAAAATCAATACACAAGTATATACACTGCTCAAAAAAATCGAACACTTAAACAACACAAATGACCCAAGTCAATCACACTTCTGTGAAATCAAACTGTCCACTTAGGAAGCAACACGATTGACAATAAATTTCACATGCTGTTGTGCAAATGGAATAGACAAAAGGTGGAAATTATAGGCAATTAGCAAGACACCCCCAATAAAGGAGTGGTTCTGCAGGTGGTGACCACAGACCACTTCTCAGTTCCTATGCTTCCGGCTGATGTTTTGGTCACTTTTGAATGCTGGTATGCTTTCACTCTAGTGGTAGCATGAGACGGAGTCCAAACCACACAAGTGGCTCAGGTAGTGCAGATGCTGGAAGTCATTTTGCAGGGCTCTGGCAGTGCTCCTCCTTCCACAAAGCGGAGGTAGCGGTCCTGCTGCTGGGTTGTTGCCCTCCTACGGCCTCCTCCACATCTCCTGGTGTACTGGCCTGTCTCCTGGTAGCGCCTCATGCTCTGGACAACGCTGACAGACACAGCAAACTTTCTTGCCACAGCTCGCATTGATGTGCCATCCTGGATGAGCTGCACTACCTGAGCCACTTGTGTGGTTGTAGACTCCGCTCATGCTACCACTGAGTGAAACACCGCACCAAAACATCAGCCAGGAAGCATAGGAACTGAGAAGTGGTCTGTGGTCACCACCATGCAGAACCACTACTTTATTGGGGTGTCTTGCTAATTGCCTATAATTTCCACCCCTTGTCTATCCATTTGCACAACAGCATGTGAAATGTATTGTCAATCAGTGTTGCTTCCTAAGTGGACAGTTTGATTGCACAGAAGTGTGATTGACTTGGAGTTACATTGTGTTGTTTAAGTGTTCCCTATTTTTTTGAGCAGTGTATTTTTAAACCTGCATATTTAGCAAAAGAAACCCAGGTTAGCAGGCAATATTAACCAGGTGAAATTGTGTCATTTATCTTGCGTTCATGCACGCAGAGTCAGGGTATATGCAACAGTTTGGGCCGCTGGCTCTTTGCGAACTAATTTGCCAGAATTTTACGCAATTATTGACACATTGAAGGTTGTGCAAGTAACAGGAATATTTAGACTCATGGATGCCACCCGTTAGATAAAATACGGAACGAATAAACGGTTTGTTTTCGAGGTGATAGTTTCTGGATTAGTCAAAGGTATATGGTTTAGAGAGAAATAGTCGACGCGTTGTAATCCTGTAAAACTTGCGGCTGAACTTGACAGGGGTTCCTTCGTTATTTTACCGTTCATGTCTTCCATAGAGAATGTCTTGATCTACTTCAAATAAGGTCTGTGTTTCGTGCAGGTTTAAACCGCCCGACGTTTTGATACCTGTGTAAACTCACTAGATAAGGTAACGTTTGTCAACATATTTTCATAAATCCTCTACAAAAAAATGATCTTCGCTTATATTTAGCCAATATTGATCAGAGTTACCTTGTCCTATGGATATCTACACAGTTATTAAAATTGGCAAGGTGTGTAAGCCTACACGAAACACAGACCTTATTTTAGTGAATCTAAAAATATCCTAGGAATAAATGAAGGAACCGCTTTTCAGATTTTGCTAGAAGGTGTCATGGAATAAGACTCGCACTTTGGTCGTCAATTCTTACCATGCCCATTATAAAATAGGATTTCCTGCACATAGAAATGACATTTTTTGTTTCAACATTCATCACAGGTAACTTAAACTCATTTTTATTCAAACAGTTGAGAGTATTTGTCTCCTAAGCAGACTTCAGTATCATTGTCACTTCAGAGCTGTGTGTGTGTGTGTGTGTATGTATGTATTAATTAAGTTAAAATAAAAGTGTTCATTGTTCATTCAGTATTGTTGCAGTTGTCATTATTACAAAAATGTGTTTGTGTGTGTGTATGATATATATACATTTTTTTTTAAATATAAATCGGACGATTAATCGGTATCGGCTTTTTTTGTCCTCCAATAATCTGTATCGGTATTGAAAAATCATAATCGGTCGACCTCTAATACATACCTGCAGTTTCTGCGACCTCCATGGTGGCAACAACTGGTTCAACGTCCGCTATAAAAAAAAGAGGTAGAGCGTATTCACATTAACACTTCTTCCATCAGACATTTTCATCAAATAAAATTGAAGGTGGGATTGGTGTGAAATCTACCGACCAGCGCACTTCCAGTCTACCACAATGGTCACAACTAATACAGTTCTTATGAGGCCAACAAACTGCAACACCAGTTCCCCCAGTTAACTGCTTCGCAATATGTACTATATAGACAGGTTGGTTGTTTAGCAACAACCAAAGCCTGCGCAACTATGGGGCAAAACATACGGGTTGGCTTAGATTGTTGACAACATGTAAACTATATTTCTTCAACTTTCATTTAAACATTTTTTGCAAAATCAGCACCTGTGATCTCAAATACATTGTTACAGTTCTTGGTTAGCTAGAAATTTTCAGTTAACATGGAATCAGTTAAAACACCTAAACACAAGACATGGTCTCAAGAACAAGATGAAATTGGATGACAGTAGTCACAATTCCCCACATGGCAGTTTCTTGTCATTGTTGGTAGCCATCTGGCCATCCAGAATCACAACATCYGACTTCTGCCCCATTGAAGCGTCAACCACTTGAGACATTGTCAGCTAACCCATCTATACGCAACAACAGCTTGATGTTTACTATACTTTTACTGGCCTGCCATTTTCGTCAAGAGCAGTTGAATATCTTTAGTATAAACACACATTGGTGATGTCCATCAACAGCAGAAAGCCTGTACAGGCGTGTTCGGCAGGTTAACAGGTAAGCTGATGTTAAAGGATAAGAAAACGGCCGTAGGTCAAAAATATCAGACTGGGAAAATAGCTAGATTTGAATCCCCTCATGACTTACAAGTTAGTATTGCCTAACAGAGAATGCATAACCACCACAACCTAAGAGCTTTTCTAGAAAGGATGGTAATTTATGTTTCAAGACGAAGCACCTTACATATTCCCCTCCATATTGGATTTGGCAAAAGACAGAACTGACCAAAACATGCCTCAGCTCATTTTCATTACATCAAAACGTAAAAGAGAAACATCTATGAATGGCTCTGACTAGTTATTTCTGCTTTCTTGGTCTGCTCAAATGGGACACTTTGTTCACAAGTTTGTCTTCCACTTATGGACCGTATGTAAAGCAAGATCGTCCACGTCACACCAATAATGTCAACACTAGTTACCAGTTCCTAAAGTTATCATGTCTTGCCCTTTATAAGGGGCAAGGTTGTACCCGTTCAAATAATTACTAGTTATCTATCTACAGTAGCTAGTTGGGTACATATCTTGAACTCCTAACTTACATTGTGGGAAGGGTATAGACAACAAAAAAAGCACAATTGGCCAATGTTTGAGGCTCTCGGTTGACTGGAACTCGATCCGAATTCTCCGCCTCTCAATCGTGAAATTGCCCAAAAACCGTTTGTCCCCAACATTAAATTGCTCGATCGAAGATTTGTCCCGTCGCTTTCTTCAGTAAAGCCGCCTCGCGAAGATCTCTGATTTCCGGATGGTTGAAGTTCGTCGGTCACTTCCACGTTCTGCCGTTTAGGCTTAGACTGGTTAGCTAGCTTGTTAGACAATCGTTAACCTGTTATGTTTGCATACGACCTAAGACAAGCCCACAACAACACATTGCCGTCCTACACTTCAGACGACCGCAATTAATAATCCTCCTCTCCTTT
>NW_019944346.1:18623-24871 GCF_002910315.2 Salvelinus sp. IW2-2015 | reverse complement strand
ATCATCCTCTTGTTCCCAGGAATCAGGGGCAGCGTCTCTCGGGTCCATCGTGGGTCTTTGCTAGATGTTCAGTACTGTGGATAAATACTTGCGTTACGCAGTTGCTGAACTGGCTAGTGTCCGCCCCTATTATTAACAAGTTGTTGAGGTCACCCGATAAAACTAATCAAACTTCCCCTGTCTAATGTCTAATATGTGTTCGATTTACTTGMAATAAAATAGCCGGTTTCTCTCGGTAAAGGGATACGCGAAAGCAAGATTCGACTCAGCACTCCCAGCAAGTCCTCGTGTGCTGCTGACTCTCCCCAMCCGATGGGAGCGACAACCAGTTGCATACTGGGAGATGCTGTGCATTGCAAGTGTCGCCGTTATTCGGTAGAACGTAATGGAGGAAGTTAGAAAACTACATTTCCATACACACGGAAAGCACACGTTTTACGTCAACGTTGCTGACCCATCTTGCAGGTTCAACATTTTTGGGTTCCGATTCGGCAAACGTTGCACGAGACGCTCAAAGGCCAGTCTGAACAGTGAAAATAATTATTTACAGAACACACGTATCCCGTTTAAACTTCAATTCCATTACCTCAAATTAACATCTCGCAGAAAAATCTAGGAACTGCATCTGCAACAAACTATCACTGGATATTTTTGTATAGGCCTGTCTGTGAGTTTGAGTTCTTTCCACAGTGTAGGCCTTCTCTATTGACAGACAGTGAGTATCTAATGGCATTGCAGTCCATTTCACATAAGTAAACATATGCAAGTTTAGTTCATTTTCATTCCCATTGAAATAAACGCAACATGCAACAATTTCAACGTGTTTACTGAGTTACTGTTCATAGAAGGAAATCAGTCAATTGAAATACATTCGTTAGGCCCTAATATATGGATTTAACGTGACTGGGGAGCCAGGCCCAGCCAACCAGAATGAGTTTTTCCTAACAAAAGGGCTTTATTACAGACAGAAATACTCCTACTTCTTGATATGCCACACCTGTCAAGTGACTGGAYTATCTTGGCAAATGAGTAATGCACACTAACAGGGATGTAAATAAATATTTTGCACAACATTTGAGAGTTAAGCTTTTTGTGCGTATGGATAATTTGTGGAATATTTTATTTCAGCTCATGAAACATGGGACCAACACTACATGTTGCGTTTATAATTTTGTTCTGTATGGACACTGCTGAGGTTCAGCTGAGGCCTTGGTGCAAAGTACTAWTTTTGCCACTAGGRAGAGACAATGTCTAGCAAAATGTCTAGCAAAGACCCACGATGGACGCGAGAGACGCTGCCCCTGATTCCTGGGAACAAGAGGATGATGTTGAGGCCCCGGTTGACGGGAAACTCGATTCCGGTACTAAATCAGGATTTCAATGATGTTGACTGTGGAATTACTGATAACTTGGTAACTAACAATTTGATTAACACCTTTGACTTGTACATTTAAGAGTCCCTGCAAATGATTGATGACACAAAAGTGTTTTATATCATGTTTTAATAAAGCTGATTTGATTCTTCAATACATCCCTCTTTCCATCCCATGAAATTATTTGACCAGTGTTTTTTCAGACATCTTTGAGAAACAGGCATTGAACTTCAATGAGATTAGTSCAGTATGTACTTCAACCACCTATGTCCTTAAAACATTAATCTATTAAATATTTTCACTTCAGAAAAYGAAATTAATGGTGTATCAAAAATAATGCTCCCAGTTCAACATTAAATATCAGTTATTTTTCTCCTTTGCTGTGAGTAGATTATTGCACCAGAATTGCTGATTAGGAGCAGAATAAAAAGTAACATGTACATACATGTTTAATGAATATGAAAACTATGTCCTCAATAAAGTAAGGTGATAAAGAACATAACAAAGCCTTACGACAAACAGATATACAACAAAGGAATATATCAGAGTACAGTGAACCAAGATCATCTTTATAGTATCAATTCAGAAGACAACATTACGGTTGTATTTTCAAGTTAAGTGCACATCCTAAGTTAAGAAAAACTTTAAAGTATAAGCTCATTCCATTCTGTCTGCTTTGGATATAAAAATGTCTAACGGCACAGTGTTGTACAGTGGATACAAAAGCAGTTTATATAGCAAATGATTCATCACATTTGAAAGTCATTGGAATGTCAGTAGTCTACTGACACCCTAGGTCATTAAAGTTCTCCCAAATTTATGACTACATAGCAGAAATATGATTGGACAACGAGAATAATAACCCCTATCATTTCAATAATTACAACTGTGTACAAAACATGTCGTAAACCCCTTAGAGCTGTAGGTCAAGAATAGTTAAATTCTCTAGATGTCTTCAAGAGAGAGAAGTTAATTGGTATGGAAGGAACATAAAACTGGATCCTTGACAAAGGGCTGAGAGAAAAGGTATGTGAAATCAAAGAGAGTGTAATGGAAGCAGGACGGAAATATTGTTGTGTCATTTCAAGTCAGGAATCATAATTCATCAAAGTAGTTATTGCAACAAATTATAGACTTATTTTGAGAAATTAAAAAAATGTAATGACTATTGCAACATTAAATAAGGTAGTGCAGTAATAATGGACAGAACAAATGGAATATATATATATATTTTTTAAACAACCCTGCATCGAAACCAAATCCTTTAACCTGCAAATATGCTATCATCAGTCTAGGCATTATAATAACTACTAGGCTACAGTATGTCTTTCTCACAGGAAACATCAACATAACTTACAGCCACTATATTTTTTGGCAAAGAAATTTCTCAGAATGCAATGTTAAGCAAGACTTTGCTTGTAAGGAAATGTTAGCCCCATTGGTCAGATTAAAAACACATTTATATTGTAAAATAAAAAATAAAAAAAATACACCAATCAGACCCAGGTATGTGCAAAAATTAACAGGAGGGGTTTGACAAACCATGGACGGTCTATTGGGTAGTGCACATATACTGTGGGTGTGTTTAAAGATCAGAAGCGGGTGGATGTGAGTATTCTCTCGTTCATTCATATCACAGTATGCTTTCATTTTTCTACTACATTTCCCTCTATATAGATCTGGTTTTACTGATCATGATGGTGATTGAGTGGATAGAAATAGGTGTGCATACATTACATACAAACTAAAATTGTTTTATTTCCAGTGTTAGTCACACGTTACTTGGCTTGCATATAAGCTGTTTTACCTCCGGGCCATGACGAGACCGACTGAAGTAGAGTGGAGGCCATGAACGCAGGAAGTCCTCAGACGACCCTTCACCTTTGACTCCCTGCCTCAGGTGTAGTTCCTGCTTGACCAGAGTTCTTAGGTCCTACTCCTACATAGTTATTTATTAACCCACAATGATTGAGTCCTCAGACACAACCCTAGAGACTAAGGCTGGATTCCATTCTGAAATCCTGGTTCCTTCCCGTTGTCCTTGACCTCTCCCAGTCATCAAGGGACTGGAAAGAAAGAATAAAGTAGAGATAAATGCAAAAGCACTCCCTACCCTTCTGGTAGGCTAAGTGAAGCCTTTGCTGTCTAATTATCTCTCATCACAGTTTCCAGTCCCTTTAGATCTATAAGGAGACAGTTGTCAAGAAAAGATGCAAGGAGAATTATTTGAGAATGGAATAAATCCCTGCTCTGCAACACCTGCTGGACTGGCCTGGAACCTTTCAGAGCTGGTTTCAAATAACCCTGCCTGGTGGCTGTCCTATCTGCCCGTCTCTCCACTGGTGCCTCCTGGCCCTCAGGCCATCTCTCCTCCTCTTCCCTTCCTGTGTACCCACCTCGCCGTTATCCTGCGTGGGCTCGGTTCAGCCAGCACCTGGGGGGTCTCTGGACTCTCAGGGGCACGGAAACCGCCTCGTCTGGGACAGGGGAAGGTGGGTTGGGTGTGGTGGGTTGTGGGAACCTCTCCCTGGAGAGATCCTCAGCCTGGCCCACGGAGCTTGTCTCACTGTGGGAGTCAGAGCCCCCTGCACCCTCGCGCCGGAACAGCCTCTGTCCTGCACGTGGAGGAGGAATCAGAGAATAGTAGTCTAAGATTTCCAGTATTTTTTATAAAGTAAATATGTCCCTTGATTTTAAAAGAGAATGACTGCRAAAGAACAAGAATATCCCATCTATAGATTCTGTGAGACCATACCTGGCAGTCTCTTGGCAGAGGAGGTAGGGGTTTCTGGCGACGCCAGCCCACCTGTCTGGGCCTTCATGGAGTAGATGGGCTCTGTGGAGTCCAGGGAACCTATGGGAAACAGTCAYTTAATATACCATCGGAATGCAGATGTACAGGAGCAACCTAGGAGCAGGCACACACACACAGTTGTGTACCTGCAGCCAGGTTAAAGGTTCTGCCCTTCACAGTGCTCTGGAACGGAGAGAACCAGTTCAACACGGAGCCGACCAGAGGAATCTGTCTCAACACACCCTGAGAGAGAGAGAGAGAGAGAGAGAGAGATGGTGCAATTTTTTTAATACAAATCAGTCCATAAAATGTGCATGTATACAAAGCATTGATTAATGTCATACACATACAAAAATGGGCACACACACACCTCCTCCATGAGTTTGTCCTGGTTGTCTTTCTGGAGCTGGAGCTCTGCCTCCTGGATGCCTTTCCTCACCACCTCTGTCATGTTCTCTAATAGCTAGTGACAAGATGGGACAGAAGAAAATAGTCATTTACAACTCAATCAATGCAATAGGATTGTAGTATTGCATAGATTCTTTATTACATTTTATCATAAAAAAATCGATATAATCTGGAAGTACAAGCCACGTTGGAGGAAGTGACAGACTGTAGGTAAACAGAAGTACCAGCCATGTTGGAGGAAGTGACAGACTGTAGGTAAACAGAAGTACCAGCCATGTTGGAGGAAGTGACAGACTGTAGGTAAACATAAGTACCAGCCATGTTGGAGGAAGTGACAGACTGTAGGTAAATAGATTAGAAGGAGATAGCGTTACCCTGCCGTTTTCCTCTATGTCCCTCCCCAGGGCGGCTATCGTATCCACTAGCTCTGCAACGTCTAGGTCCTCCGTTGCCATGCCAATAAATATGCAGTCCTTCTCGGGTCCGAACTCCAGGCCTRAGGATGGAGGGAGAGAAGTTAAGAGGTAAAGCAGGCAGAATCAGAACCAGGTCTGAATCATTCCTTGAATTGAGGGGAAGAATGAAACCTTGAGTTTCAGATGTGATAAAARAMGCTCTGTGCTGTGGACARGCACAGTACTGACCGGTGGAGAAGATGAGGTCTGCATCCAGATCCCCTAGTTTCACCAGCAGCTCACTGTTGATCTTCTCCACCTCCAACTGTCTCTTACTGTCGTTCAGCTCCTCAATCCTCGGCTCATACCTGAGTGGATACACACAATCATTTTGTGGACAAGTCACATTGCTTTACACAAATTACACACTTTATTTTACTGTACAGAAATGACCACGTTTTTACTATGAAATGGCATGGTAAAATGGTAATTACACAGCTACTAATGATACAAATACGGAATGAATAACAGTATATTCCTACCTGACGGCTCCCAGGCCAGGCCAGCTGAGGTCCTCTATGTAACTGAGGGCAGAGTGGCGGTACACCTCCTCTCTGAAGTCCAGTCTGAGACGCAGCGTACAGTTCAGCACAGGAACCAGCTCAGTCAACCGCTCCACCAGCAGATCCACGTCACACCTCTGGGTCCCCAGGGCTGGGAGGGAACAGGTCAGAGGGCAGAGTTCAGAGGTCAACAGCTACAGGGTCAACAAAAGGAGAGTTGTGCCTGACTGAYGATGATCAGGTGTTCTTCATTAACTGTACAGGTGAGTGTGTGTAATACAAATTATGGTATGTCTAACAGGTGAGTGTGTGTCTTACATGTGAATGTTTATTTTACAGGTGAGTGTGTGCCTTTCTTTATGATGCGTGTCTGTCCTACAGGTGTGTGTGTGTGTGTGTGTGTTACCTGCGGCGGTCATAAGAGGGGTGAAGCGGACACAGGTGCCCTCGTCCTCCAACTCCACTATGTCTACCCCGCTGGCGGGCACCAGCTGTGCCAACCGCTCACACAGCTACAGGCAGACACAATCAATCAACCAACCAACCAAGCAACCAACATTGTCTCACCCATTACACATGTAAACAAATGCTCACCCATCTGTTGAGGGAATCTAGCACTTCTCTCTCTCCAGCAAAGTAGCCCTCCACAGAACCACCACTGGATTCTGAGTAGAGGGAAGAGGGCATAGCATTATGACCTATTACATATAACATG
>NW_019944346.1:14924-18598 GCF_002910315.2 Salvelinus sp. IW2-2015 | reverse complement strand
ATCATTTGAATGCCCACATGCATCTAAGTAAGTTTGAGCAGCTGAGTAATTGTAGTTAACGATTTTAGACGGAAGAGTAGTGTTAACACTCACCTGCACTGGTCTCCTGGGAGAACCTAAACACTACTACTGGAGAGTTGAGGCTTCATCCTCCACCTGCAGGCACAGGAAGTGGTGAGAGACAACACAGGTGAGGTCCACACATCCAGGATCATAACCTTTGATCTTTAAAAAACTCTGTTGTCATTAACATGCAAACAGGTGTAATGTGTGAGAATGGGCCGGAGAACTGTGTGATGTGATGCTATGGAGATGCTGGGTTTGTGACACACATCCTCTGTTGAGCAGTCAAACTGGTCTGCATGGGAGATTGTTAAATCATGTAGCTTTAAAAAAGGTAAATGTTTGGGCAATAAATGTCAATGCCTATGACTTCCATTCACAATGGACATGTTCTGTGTTTTCCATGGACTTTATATACATGACTAACTCTTACAACCTACGACACAGCCACAACTGACCATTATACTTGTATGTACTGGGTATACTTTGTACATCTACCCATACACATAGCAGGATTGACTGGTTGAAGTGTACATGTTTGATTGTTACTGTTGTACCCTAACAGGGTAGTTATGTAAACACAGTGAGGTCCATCTTTGATGACGCCGGGCCAAAGTTCAACTTTAGAGTCATCAGGATTCTGAAGGACGTGGTGGTGGGGGGGACAGGACATTGTCTGCTGTGCCTAAAACATGCCTGTAGTGATGATTGGACAGGAACCAGGAAGGGACTGATTGCAGTTTTAGCAAATGAGTGCCCTCGATTTGAGCGGTGTCTCAAATACAGTGCCTTTCAGTGCATTCAGGTGGAAAAACATGGTCAGGTACAGAGTGAAACAGAGAAAGAAAGGTGGGAGCAGGCAGGGGAAAGAGGGTTGGTCCCACCTACAATAGACAGAATGAGAGAGCCCAGCAAGTCCCGTAGAGAGCCCCCTGAGATCGGCGGGATCCGAGAGAGAGACACCACACCCTGTAACCAAGGCAACCCAACAGCTCACTATCTACAGTATACACACACTTCCTACACACGACACTCACTACAACAAACGGTACTCAAAGCCACCATCAACACAATAACCAGACCCACACTCTGCTTGTTCACCAGATCAGCTTCAGCAGTTACTGCACCATTCCAATGATCTTTATATCGTCTACATGTGTAAATCATATTCACACTCAGTTTCAGATTATATAAAGGTCACTATCTGCTCAGAGCTGATGCCTGTGAACAAGGTTTTTGTTTTGCAACAGTAAGATGGAGGTCTCTGTTAGCGAGGCTCAGTGCTGTTTCTTTACCATAGTCAAAGCATCGACGAAAGAGATCTCAGAGTCAAGCTCATCCTGATGATGACATAACAGACGTCAGACGCCCGCATCTTTATAAATGTTATGTGTTAGAGTGAAGTGTGATCTTATGATTGTTTTCTTAAGTTATCGTATCTTAAAACTCAAGCAAAAGCTTATATATTGGGGGCCTTCATCATATGACCCACCTATGTGTAATGGCTTTATAGTGCCTTCGTTTACACCCATAGTGCGTTACTAAATACAATAAACAGCTTATGACTGCTTAGAACAGCCTCAATGCATAAATGCTTTCCACACACATTAATAGTAGTAGATAGTTTAACAGAAAGTTGTGGACCTACTGAAGTCTTTATGGAAGCCAGAGTCTTCAGTTTCTCCAGAAGCTGTTGGCTCTACAGACAAAAAGAGATAGAACACGGGTCAGTTTGTTAGCAGTAAGATGATAGAAATTAATACAGATCGCTAACCCACATGGTAATTACTAACCCAAAGTACTTACGAGCTCTACAGCGTGTCTAATCTTCTCCACTATCCCATCGTGGCCCAGGTACTGCAGGGAGAGCCAGAGAGGCAGGGCACGCAGCTTCTCTACTGGCTGACTGGAGGTCAACCCAGCTGCCAGAGACTAAGATAGGAGAGAGATAGGTGGATAGGTGAATAGGTGGATAGGTGAAAGCAAAGATTCCACCACATAGCTTTCACCAATACAGTCATATCAGATCTCTAGTAACTTCAAGGGAGGCAGGAAGGAAGGAAGGATGCAAGTTTAAAGGCCCTACAGCTACAGACAAGGAGAGAGTTAAAAGGGCATACCAAAGAAGAGAGAACAGGAAGGAGAAAGCATACCAGGGCTGGGTCCTCGTGTCTGTAGAGGGTGACAGCTGGGACAGCAGGCAGGCCCAGCCACGGACCCAGGGTCAGGGTCATACTGTCACTCCTGGTGGCCGCCTGGGGACAGGGGAGGGGGCAAAGACACATAGTAGACATATTACATTACCGTACTATACAGGCATCTTAGTGTATACATTTAGAGTTCTGAGGGTCACAGAATGGGAGAGCATATCCTATACGTACCGTCACGGGGGACGAGACCTCCCCCAGAGCCAGGGTGGCCAAGTTGACCCTGAGAGACAGAAAAGACCAAGCAGTTATAAAGCATGTACAAACCCCTCCAATATGGTTGTTTAAAGACATATTTGAAGTATAAAGTATGTGTAATGTTGTTACTCACCCTTCTATGTGGAGCCACATGCCATACTGTTCACACAGCTCCTTTAGACGGCCCAGCTTGTCTGTGTGTCCCGCCCCAGGGGTGCCTGGYAAGACAGGCAGTGAGTACGCTCGGAGTCACTCTGCTGTACGTCTTGGTCAATAAGTCAGTGATAGACATGTTGATTTAACCTTTATTTGACCAGGTAAGTCATACAATAACATCCTGGTTGGTGAAGGGGTAAACATTGTTTCACTTTAGAGTGTAATACTATGTGTGTTGCTACCATGTTGTTGTCATGTTGCTACCATGCTGTGTTGTCTTAGGTCTCCGTGTTGCGTTGTCATTGTTGTGATGTGTGTACACACACATACATTTTTTTTATCCCAGCCCCCGTCCCAGCAGGAGGCCTTTGGTAGGCCGTCATTGTAAATAATACATTTGTTCTTAACTGACTTGACTAGTTAAATAAAGTTTAAATAAAAATAAAAAACTGTCACCATGCTAGGTTTTTCAATAAGCACACAACCTTGGAGAAAATAAAACACTTTTAAAGAGTAGAAGTGTGTTCTTAGCCATTTCTTGTATTAAAAAGGTGATAAAATTCCCCACTGACCAGCATTGGCAATCAGCAGCAATGGAAGCTTCCCAGTCTCCACATCCTCTCTAATCAGCTTGTCCAGCAACGCTATGTCCTGCAATCAGCAAAACACCCAGGGAGATGTTTTCCATTTAAAAATCAGGGTAGTATGGTAGGTAGTACGCATACAGGCACCCCAGTATCCTAAATACATAAACTCAGCAGAAAAAGAAACGTCCCTTTTTCAGGACCCTGTCTTTCAAAGATAATTCATAAAAATCCAAATAACTTCACAGATCATTGTAAAGGGTTTAAACACTSTTTCCCATGCTTGTTCAATGAACCATAAACAATTAATGAACATGCACCTGTGGAACAGTCGTTAAGYCACTAACAGCTTACAGACGGTAGGCAATTAAGGTCACAGTTATGAAAACTTATTACACTAAAGAGGCCTTTCTACGGACTCTGAAAAACACCAAAAGAAAGATGCCCAGGGTCCCTGCTCATCTGC
>NW_019944346.1:0-9003 GCF_002910315.2 Salvelinus sp. IW2-2015 | reverse complement strand
TCGCCTGAACGTGCCTTAGGCATGCTGCAAGGAGGCATGAGGACTGCAGATGTGGCCAGGGAAATAAATTGCAATGTCCGCTACTGTGAGACGCCTAAGACAGCCCGCTACAGGGAGACAGGACGACAGCTGATTGTTCACCCCAGTGGCAGACCACATGTAACAACACCTGCACAATCGGTACATCCCAAACATCACACCTGCGACAGGTACAGGGATGGCAAAACAACTGCCGAGTTTACACCAGGAATACACAAACACCCCCATCGGTGTGCTCAGACTGTCCGCCAATAGGCTGAGCTGGACTGAGGGCTTGTAGGCCGGTTGTAAGGCAGGTTCTCACCAGACATCACCGTCAGCTATTGGTCACAAACCCACCGTCGCTGGACCGGACAGGACTGGAAAAAAGTGCTCTTCACTGACTGACAAGTCGCGTTTGTCTCACCAGAGGGTGATGGTCGGATTTGTATTTATCGTCAAAGGAATGAGTGTTTCACCGAGGCCTGTACTCGGAGCAACGGAGCCGATTTGGAGTGGAGGTCCTCATGGTCTGGGCGGTGTGTCACATTATCAATCGGACTGAGCTGGTTGGCATAGCATATATATATATATACATACACACACAAAGAATGTGGACACCCCTTAAAATTAGTGGATTCGGCTATTTTTGCTGGCAGGTGTATAAAATCGAGCTCAGTGACTTTCAACGTGGCACCGTCATGGGATGCCACCTTTCCAACAAGTCAGTTTGTCAAATTTCTGCCCTGCTAGAGCMACCCCGGTCAATTTTAAGTGCTGTTATTGTGAAGTAGAAATGTCTAGGAGCAACAACAGCTCAGCCGCGAAGTGGTAGGCCACACAAGCTCACAGAACGGGACCACCAGTGTTGAAGTGCATAGTGCGTAAAAATGATCTGTCCTCGGTTGCAACACACACTACCAAGTTACAAACTGCCRCTGGATGGAATGTCAGCACAATACCTGTTCGTCAGGAACTTCATGAAATGTGGAAGAACTTGACTGGCCTGCACAGAMCCCTGACCTCAACTCCATCGAACACTGACTGCGAGCCAGGCCCAATCGCCCAACATCAGAGTCCAACCTCACTAATGCGCTTGTGGKTGAATGGAAGCAAGTCCCCACAGCAAAGTTCCAATATCTAATGGAAAGCCTTCCCAGAAGAGTGGAGGCTGTTATAGTAGCAAAGTGGGGGGACCAACTCCATATTAATGCCCATCYTTTTGGAATGAGGTGTCCACATACTTTGGTAGTGCACATTGTATGAYCCCTATCTAAATGAGGCTGATCTACCATTTGGTGCTGGGATCCAAACATGGTGTTACAGGGGACGGTGCACAGGCTGGACAGAGGCAGACCCAGCTAAGGAAGAGAGGATTTCTGTTAAAGTCAATCTACATTGAATAACTTCTGAAATATCTGCTCTTATAATACTAAAGTAACATCAAAAAAGGGTCTGTCTGTGTCTCAGGGTAAGAACACGCAATGCCGTTTGCTATGCCTGCTTACTACTGCCTACTTGGGCGCAGAGGTGCTGTCCAGGCCAGGCCTGCAGGTGGGTGGTCTCTGGGTAGAGTGACAGTTGGATCTGGTCCTGGAAGTTGAGCACGGTAGTATGCCTTGTGGGAGTTAAGTCCCTCATCAGGCGGGTGTGTTGATTATGACGCAGGCGACACACCTTCAGCAGGCCCAGCGCCGCGCTCCCCCCCCCCCCCCCTCTGTCATCTTCATGGTAGTATGCTGAGGCCACTTCTCATACCTGGCAGGACATTCAAATCCCTTAGCAATACACCAGGAACCAAGCACACACAATGCACTCGACAGAACGACCCACACACCTGGAAGAGTCTGCAGAGCCCAGAGCGTGTTGGGTGTGTCAGACGCGATGCGTGTGATCAGCTTCTGAGTCTCTCCGCTGTTCCAGCACTGAGGGAGTGTCAGGCTGCTAGGCTGTTGTCCTAGACAACCATGTTGACCTGCTCTCCGACATTCTGCATCCTGCTAGGGGGACAAACATGCAACAGGAAAGTGAGGTCAAAAAGACGTGATGTTGATAAACTGCATTATTAGCTGGGAATTTGTATTGGGAATATTTAAGAATAATAAAAGTTCGATATACGCAGTAAGAAGTGATTAACACATGCTTAGCATATTTATTTGTTTTCACGTTCTGTTTTGTGCAAGGGTTCTGTTGATAGTGATTGAGGCGCAGACTGGAGGTACAGAGGACACTGATATTGGAGCATAGTTATTCTGGGTGAAACACGGTGGTGATTCTGTATAAGCAATGCTTGGACAAGTGCCATCTGCAATATTTGTTTTGGGAGCAACTCCTACTAAGCCTCTCTTGGGGTGGCTGTTTTTTACCAGGAACAGCTTTTGGTAGACGGTCTGAATTAGACAAATATAAGGTGCCTGTTCTCCAAGAGGCTAGTGGAGTAGTTAGAGTTTTCGTAACTGCAATCTGAATCTGGGAGGCGTCTCTCCTTGTTTGCTAACTTTAATAGAACGCACACTAGATCGATTTTTTATCTGGGTTAGTTCTTGGGTCAACAACTTTATTTTTGTGTCACTTGGAAATTTCTTATTATACTGAATACGAAAATTCTTAAAGATGGCCTTCTAACTGACATATGCTCTCAGTAGTGTGTTTTAAATGTCAGACCTACGATGGCTTGGCTTTATCTCTTGTCGGCTTTCTCTCAGTGCTTGATGGTATGAGATTCTGGACGCAGGCTGGAGTTATACTCTATCCGTGGGACTCCAAGTCTGACCACGGGAGAGTTCATGGAAAAAACACAACAACGCGTTGGCTTGAGGGAACTCATTGCTTCTGTGAATAATACTGATGCCACTACATTGTGTATGGTGGTTAGGCAAGAGAGAGAGAGAATCCAAAGAGAATGAGAAATACTTCGATTGAACAGTGAGAAAAACAGGGTAATCTGCTGTAAGCTCACTCTCCTGTAGGGGTCCAGGGAATATACTGGGTCCTGCTGGAACTGTCGTGTGGTATCTTGCAATCCGGATGCTGAAAATTGCGGGGATCTGGAGAGATAAAACATCAACATAGCCGAGAACTTGAGGTCAGGATAGTCTTTCAAGGTGTGTGCATCTGACTTGTGTTTAACATACATTATGTGTGAAGAAGATGTTGTGTCATTAACAGCCAGTGTAATACTGTCAATACACTCTTTATGAAAAACAGCCAATTCATAAAGCTTACTTTCGCCATCCTCCAAGATCTTCATGGCCCTCATTGTTGATAGACTTCGGTGCCGCATCTCAGCGAGTGAATAGTGGTCGACCATGCATTCTTACGGTCAAGAAAGTCAAGAGACTGAGCAAAAAGACAGCTTAAGCTAAGGTGGATACTCATTCAATCTCAGGGTTAGACAGAGCCATTTGCCAGAGGCTAGCTAAAAACACATCTTTCGTTCTCTCTCCCGCTAAAGCCTTACCTATTTCTTGATAGACATCTTAATTCGCGTGCTCTACCATCTCTCTGTCACCTATTGACTGCACATTGAGGTGGATCAGAGGTATAGTAAGTACAGAGGTCAATCTAATTGTTCGACATTATCAATATTGGCCAGCTAGTTTGGCATTGATGTAACAGACTCTACGCATGAGTCTGAGTCATGCTATATTTGCCAATATCCTAAGGTGACTGGAGAAGGAGTTTGAAAGTAAATAAGGGAGTCTGACGCGGATACATATCTATTCATTACGCAGTGGTGCCTCACCCCTAATTTCTGTCTGAAGATCGCAGAGCATATATGTGGGGTGGTGGTTATGGGATACACCTGGTTATGTGCATCCTCGATGTTTGGATTTAACCTGTCCTGATTTCATTAAACACCAGAATTTTCTGGCTTCTACAACATGCACTCAATATATTTATGATCTGCCTAAATATTTGTCTTTCAGTAAAATGTCTGTTAAGCAAACAATAACATCCTTTGATTGATGTATTGATCTAGGCTGTATCTTGAAGTATGTTCTGTACCAGTAGGAGTTTTATAGTAGCCCGTGACGGCTTTGCTCTATAACACGCATCGCTTGCAGTAGCGGTTTTTTTGGAAACATAAGGAACGTATCTTCGCATATCAAAAATGAAAATATAAATACACAGCCATATCTCCATGTTGCATTGGTGATTATTGACCTTTCTAAATGTTTAAAACCACAGCATGCGAACTGTAGTTCAAAACGATTTTCCAGTGAGTTCGTTTCCCCCCGCCGGTTCTCAGTTGTCTTTGGGGACGCTGAAGTCGGAGATGTTCAGAGTTCCCAGTTGTTTTTGTGAACGCGGCACCTGCAGCTAGTCCATGTCAGTTATCCGTGACCCATCGCATAACGAAATTAGGGCAGCATTCGTCATCAGCGATGAAAGCTGTTTTTTATGAATAGGAAGGTGGCAGTTTCTTAATTGACGACATAAGCCATGCAACAAAACAGGACATGCAAGGGTTCAATCGCACGACTATGTGGCTTACACGCGATGAATGAACTTCTGGAGAATCAATTACAAGCTAGTTCCGACCGTAATGTGTACTGCCGCTAGCAATGACAGCAAGTGGCGGGAGCGGAAGAGAGTTTGCCTAAGCGTTACCCGCTTGGACCACACCAAGATTGGAGGGCCACGCACATCGGTATTGTTGAGCATTTACCTTTGTGACGGGTGGCTTCAGACCAGGGGTCTTGGAAAGCTTGAAGAAAAGAGAATACGCCACCTATCCACTCTGTATGGAGCGATGGGAATAGTATATGTATATCGGAGGCTGAACAGATTGAACCGTATATCCACCTGCTAAACAGCTTACCGGATATAATTTAACTTCCCCGTGGACTGGGCGCTCCGGTAATTCCACGCTGCCAGAGCATGACCGCATTAGGCGTAACGGTTTTGACTACACCACCAATTGGTGCTGTGTGTACTCTTTGATTGGCTGATACAGGTGCTTAGCTGGACTAGCAGCAGTGGAGTGCACGCGGTACATTTATTAAATCTGGCCCAGCTGAATATATATACATTAGAAGTAGACCTAGGTTTAATTCCTCCGTCATTGAGTAATGATCTAGTTTGATGAGCAGGGCATCTACTAGTGCATAAGTGCCCAGGTCCATCTAGACAGATAAGTGATTATTTCAGTGAAGGTTGAGATAGATTCCAATACACAGAGGGAGAGAGTAAAATAACCAAAAAGTCAAAATTGATATATTTGACATTTATCTTCTTGAAATCTGATTTTACGCCTACTTAAACCATGGCAGTAAGCCTAGTGTGTTGGGCCCATAACTGAAAACTTGTTGTCAGCTCGGGGATTCGACATACAGGCAAAAATCTGTCGTTCTGCCCTGACAAGCCGGTTACCCCCTGTTCCTGGGTAGGCCGGTCATTGTAAAATAAGAACCTTGTTCTTAAACTGACTTGCCTGAGTTAAATTAAAAAAATAAATTTAAAAAAAACCCACAGAAAATTATGCCTAATCGCTTTAAATTAAGACCAAAAAAACAGCTTTGTGTTATCTAGTGGAAACCACTCCAATTGGGATGAGGTCAAAGGGGAAGGGGAAGTGAAGAATCAAAGAAATGCAATTGAGATTCTCCCAGAGTGCAGTACAACGTCTTACTATTATTATACCTCAGTGGTAGTACACTAGAATAAGATGACGATGACATGAATAGTAGTCTTATACGTGTGTGGCGGCTGAGGCAGGTAGGGTATAATGCACTAATAAATTTGTGCTCTAGGGGTTTTTCATTATTTTAAATATATATATTGTTTTGTATATTTTAAATTTAGGCAGATTATTATTATCTTTTGGAGTTGATAATGTGCATGCTGATGTGCGTGAGTTACTGGGTGCAAAGAGGCAGAAAAGTAATAATAAAGACAGTATGCGGGATGGAGGTAGGGAGATTGGGGCTGGGTCTGTTTACCAGATGAACTATGTAGCAGCTTGCAGTGATCGGTTAGCTGTTCAGGGCATACGTTGTGTTTAATCACAGTTGGTGAGGGAAATAAAAGTCTCCACTTCCCCGCGAATTTTGCAATTCCATTCCAGTCAGCGTGGCAGGCAGAGAACTGTAAGGAAAGGGCAGCCAAAGGAAGGTATTGACTTTGGGGGATTGACAGTGAGGATATACCTGCTTGGAGCGGACGTGCTATCGGTGGGGTGTTGTTATGGTGAGCCAGTGAACTGGAGATTACAGGCGGACTTTTCGCCTAGCATAGAGCTTATAGATGAGCGCTGGAGCGCAGTGGTCTCGGTGACGATATGTAAGCCAGCGAGGGCCAGTGACCGATTAGAGAATACAGGTCGGCAAGTGGTGGGTGGTATAAGCCGCTTTGGTAAACAAACGGATGGCACTCGTTGATAGACTGCCATCCAGTTTGCTGGAGTAGAGTATTGGAAGCTATTTTGTAGATGACATCGCCTGAAGTCGAGGATCGAGGAATACGTCAGTTTTACTAGGGTAAGTTTGTGCGGCGTAGAGGAGGTCTTTGTTGGCGAAATAGAAAGGCGGATTCTGATTTGATTTTGGGATTGGAGATGTTTAAATGATGAGTCTGCGAAGGAGTAGTTTACAGTGCTAGCCAGACACCTAGGGTTTGTATAGTTGTCGGCAGCATATTCTAAGGTCAGACCACAGTCCCAGGGTGTGGTGATGCTAGTCGGTTGGGGAGGGCGCGGGCAGCGAACGGTTGAAGAGCATCGCATTTAGTTTTACTAGCGTTTAGAGCTAGTTGGAGGCGCACGGAAGGAGATGTTGTATGGCATTGAAGCTGTCTGGTAGGGTTAGTTAGGAGCAGTGTCAAGGAAGCGAGGGCGGCAGGAAGTATCAGAATGGTGTCGTCTGGCGTAGAGCGTGGATCAGAGAATCGCCGGCAGCAAGAGTGACATCATTATATATAGTTCTGGGTCCTTGCTTTGACCCTGTGCTAACTAACGTGCCAAAGCGAGCTTCAATGCATACAAGCACCCGGCTTTGGGTTCAGCGCAGGAATTGATGGACAGTGCAGCAGTAGCCAATGATTCTGGTAAGGGAAGGACACCCCGCTTCAAACTTTTCATCCTTTCAGTATTTCATTTAGCATGCTATGTCAGGCATCGCCAGCTCAGTAAATTATATGCTGCGGCGGTGTTCAATGGAACGGGCTTCGCTCAATGCGGTGTCGCACAGATCGATTTCAAATGAGGTATGGAAGGATTTACAGAGGATTTATTAAGCGGCAGGCGCAAATGGACGTATTTTACTATTTTTTTTGCATTTTCTGCGTCTATACAAGTATTTACTGAAGAGCGCTTGAAGTTCAGCAATTAGATAGGCCTGAGATCAGCCTGAGATCAGGCATGAAATGCAGTCTGAGATCAGCCTGAGACGGGCAGGCCTGAGATCGGCGTGAGATGCAGCATGAAATTCAGTTCTGAGAATCAGCCTGAGATAGCGCTGAGATCGAGGCATAGAATCAGTGCTGGGAATCAGTCTGAGATCAGCCTGAGATCAGGCATGAAATCAGTCTGAGATCAGCCTGAGCCTCTAGCCTGAAATAGCATGAAATAGCCTGAGATGGCAGGGCCTGAGATGGCAGGCATGAAATCAGCCTGAGAGCCAGGATAGATAGGCCTGAGACCAGCCTGAGATCAGGCCTGAGAGAGCCTGAGACGCGAGCCTGAGATCAGCGCTGACGGCATGCATGAAGATCAGGGTCCTGAGATCCAGCATGAGATCAGCTGAGACGCAGCCTGAGATGCAGCTGCGACGCAGCGCTGAGATGCAGCCTGAGTCAGGGCTGAGACCGCGCTGATACAATAAAGAATTAACCAAAAATATAGATGCAGGGCTGAGACAGGGGCTGAGATCAGCGAGACCAGCCGGGACCAGCTGAGGATCAGGGCCCTGAGATCCAGCCTAGATCAGCCTGGACGCAGCCTGAATCGCCTGAGAGCGGCAGCATGAGATCAGCATGAGATCCGCCTGAGACCGGGGCAGTCCCTGAGATCGCCTGAGAGCAGCCTGAGACCAGCCTGAGATCAGTCTGAGACGCAGCAGGGAGGTGAGATGCGAGGGCCTGAGACCAGGCCTGAGATTCATGCCTGAGACGCAGCCGGAGACGCAGCGCTGAGATCAGCCTGAGATCAGCCTGAGACCTAGGCCTGATAAAAATTCAAACGATCAGCCTTGAGACAAGCCCTTGAGAGCTAGGTCGAGCCTGAGACGCAGCTGAGATGAGCCTGAGATGCAGCCTGAGAGCCAGCCTGAGAGCCAGCCTGAGATGCAGGCGCTGAGATCTAGCCTGAGATCAGCCTTGCGACCAGGCCTGCAGACGCAGCCTGAGATAGCCTGAGACCAGCCTGAGAGCCAAGCCTGAGATCGCCGCCGCTATTGTCATTGGAGGGTGCAGATCACATCATAATGAATTGTTGTGGCTTGGGGGCGTGTGCTACAGAGCACTGTAACTGGCCTTAGACTTAATTATTCCTTCGTATTTCAAGCATCTACTTTCGCTTTTCCGATATAAATGAACTTTGCTCGGCATGCAGCTGTCATTTCCTCATTGGATAAGAGCTGTTGAGAGACAGCTGGTTAATATTGAAGGATCTGTTCGAATGATTGTAAATGATTGTAAATACGCAGATTAGATTGTTAGGAATTTGTTAAATGACAAATGATATATCGTTCCAGATGCTATTTGAACCTTATAATTACGAGACATGGAAACGGGCAGTCATAATGGCAGCAAACTGAAGGAGCTTATAACTATATTCATCTTTATTGTGCGGCCTGACTTTTCACTGTATTTTTATCACAATTTGATTCATGTTAAAATATAGCGCAGTATTAGGTTAGCACGTAGTAGATGCATAATGTCGGCCTTCAGTTGGGATTCCTTACATTTTGGCATCATTCCATTCCATTATTTAGTTTAGCCTTGCTTCTCTTTGTCACGCGACCCGAATGTCGTCAAACATGCCTA
>NW_019944345.1:156361-163724 GCF_002910315.2 Salvelinus sp. IW2-2015 | reverse complement strand
TTATGACATTTCTCATGTGTTTATGGCAATGTCCTATATGTTTTTGACAATGTCGCTATATGTTTATACATATCTATATGTTCATGACAGTGTTATATGTTTATGACAATGTATCTATATGTTTGGTGACAATGTCCTATTATGTTTATGACATTGCTTCTATAAGTTTATTACATTGTCTCTATATGTTTTTGACATTGTCTCTATATGTTTATGACATTGCTTCTATAAGTTTATTACATTGTCTCTATATGTTTATGACAATGTCTCTTTAATGTTTATGAAAATGTCTCTAAATGTTTACAGAATCCTATATGTTTATGACAATGTCCTCATTATGTTTATGACCAATCATATATGTCTATGAACAAGGTAAATATATATTCCTGACAAATGTCTCTACGTGTTTATGACAATGTCTCTATATGTTTATGACAATGTCTCTTTATGTTATGACAATGTCTCTAAATGTTTAACTATACTATATATGTTTATGACAATGTCTCATTATGTTTATGACCAATCATCTATGTCTATGACAAGGTATATATATTCCTGAACAATGTCTCTACGTGTTTATGACAATGTCTCTTATATGTTTAATGACAATGTCTCTATATGTTTATGACAATCTCTCTTTATGTTTATGACATTGTCTCTATATGTTTATGACAATCTCTAAATGTTTATGACAATGTCTCTATATGTTTATGACAATGTCTATATGTTTATGACATGTCTCTAATGTTTAATGACAATGTCTCTAATGTTCAGAATACTATATATGTTATGACATTGTCTCATTATGATTTATGACCAATCATCTATGTTATGACAAGGTCTATATGTTCATAGACAATGTCTCTATATGTTTATGACAATGTCTCTATATGTTTATGACAATCCTCTTTATGTTTATGACATTGTCTCTATATGTTTATGACAATCTCTAAATGTTTATGACAATGTCTCTATATGTTTATGACAATGTCTCATTATGTTATGACAATGTCTCCTTTATGTTTATGACAATGTCTCTAAATGTTTACAGAAACTATATATGTTTATGACAATGTCTCATTATGTTTATGACCAATCATCTATGTTTATGACAAGGTCTATATGTTCATGACAAATGTCTCTATATGTTTATGACAATGTTTTCTATATGTTTATGACAATGTTTCTATATGTTTATGACAATGTCTCTATATGTTTATGACTATGTTTCATATGTTTATGACAATGTCTCTATATGTTTTGACAATGTCTATATGTTTATGCAATGTCTGTGTGTGTATGACAATGTTTTACGTTATGACAATGTCTATATGTTTATGATAATGTTGTATGTTTATGATAAGTATGTATTTTTATAATAATGTATGTATGTTATGATTATGTTTATTATGTTTATGACAATGTCTAAATGTTTACAGAATACTACAAATGTTTATGACAATGTCTTATTATGTTTATGACCAATGATCTATGTTCATGACAATGTCTCTAATAATGTTTATGGCAATGTCTCATTGTTTTGACCAATGATCTATGTTCATGACAATGTCTCTATATGTTTATGGCATTGTCTCTATATGTTTTTGACAATGTCTATATGTTTATGAAAAAAAATAAAATGTTTATGACAATGTCTCTATATTTATGACAATGTCTCTATATGTTTATGACAATCTCTCTTTATGTTTATGACATTGTCTCATATGTTTATGACAACGTCTCTATATGTTTATGGCATTGTCTCTATATGTTTTATGGCATGTTCTAATATGTTTATGACAATGTCCTCTTATAGTTTATGGAAAATATATGTTTTGACAATGTCTATATGTTTTATGACAATGTCTCTTTATGTTTATGACATGTCTCTATATGTTTATGACAACTTCTCTATATGTTTATGGCATTGTCTCTATATGCTTATGACAACTTCCTCTATATGTTTATGACAATTGTCTCTATATGTTTAGAAAATGTCTCTATATGTTTATGGCAATGTCTCTATATGTTTATGACAATGTCTCTTATATGTTTATGGAAAATTATATGTTTTTGACAATGTCTATATGTTTACGAACAATGTCTCTAAATGTTTATGACAATGTCGCTATATGTTGTATGACATTGTCTCTATAGTGTTTATGACAACGTCTCTATATGTTTATGACAATGTCTCTATATGTTTATGAACAATGTCTCTTATGTTTATGACATGTCTCTATATGTTTATGACAATTCTCTATATGTTTATGGCAATGTCTCTATATGTTTTATGACAACTTCTCTTTATGTTTATGACAATTGTCTCTATATGTTTATGACAATGTCTCTATATGTTTTAGTGACAATGTCTCTATATGTTTATGACATTGTCTCTATATGTTTATGACATTGTCTCTATGATGTTTATGACATTCTCTATATGTTTATGACATTGTCTTTATATGTTTATGATAATGTTTATATGTTTATGAAAAATCATTGACAATGTCAATTTATGTTATGAACAATGATCTATGTTAATGACAAGGTCTATTCGTTTATGAAAAATGATATATGTTTAGGACAATGTCTCTACATGTTATGACAATGTCTACATGTTTACGACCATTGTTTATCACAATGTCTCTATATATTTTTGACAATGTCTATATGTTATGACCATGTCTAAATGTTTATGACAATGTCTATGATTTTTATGACATGTCTATACATGTTTCTGACAATGTGTTTATGAAAAAGTATATATGTGTCAGGATTTAAAAAGTGGTGAGTGAAGGAGTCAGGCGCAGAGAGCAGGGTAGTTCAAAAAGGACGTGGATTTAATATTCCAGAAAACAGAGAGACGGTCACCGCACACACCACAAGGGCGCGTAAAGTCTCAGTCCAAACAAACAGGACTAAACTGAATAGGAACAGACACCACAAGAATAAACCAAACACCACAAACAGAAAAACAAGCCCGCACAAAAGTCGGCGGGCCAATTGGGTTAAATAGCCCACAATTAAACTTAAACAAATCAGACACAAACTAAATGAAACAGAAAAGGGGATCGGTGGCAGCTAGTAGGCCGGAGACGACGACCGCCGAGCGCCGCCCGAACGGGAAGAGGCACCATTTCGGCGGAGATTCGTGACAATATGTTTATAACAATTTCTCTATATGTTTATGACAATGTCTCTAAATGTTTACAGAATACTATATATGTTTATGCATGTGTCTCATTATGTTTATGACCAATCATCTATGTCTATGACAAGGTCTATATGTTCATGACAATGTCTCTACGTGTTTATGACTCTGTTTCATTATGTTTATGACAATGTCTCTATATGTTTCTGACAATAGTCTATATGTTTATGGCAATGTCTGTGTGTGTATGACAATGTTTTTTACGTTCATGACAATGTCTGTATGTTTATGACAATGTCTGTATGTTTATGATAATGTCTGTATGTTTATGATAATGTATGTATGTTTATGATTATGTCTGTATGTTTATGATTATGTTTCTATATGTTTACGACACTGTCTATATGTGTATGATTATTGTTAATATATGTCCATTACAGTGTTTGTGGGTGTTTCTATTTACTTTTCATGTCATTTTTATTTACCTTTAGTACATACATTTGTTTTTATCAAGAGACAACAGGTTTCAACAGTTTATTTTTTATTTTATTTTTTTATATATATTTTTTTGTTTGTTTGTTTTTTACATACACTTTATTCAAAAGTGTATGTAACTGTGAATGCGTGTGCACATGTGAGCAGGATTGTGTTTGCAATGCATGGGTGTGTGTGTTTGTTTGCACATGCTCTACAGGCTAGGCAGGGGTGAGATCACTGTGTTTAGTGTTGTTGGGGAGATCTGAGGAACACTTGACCGGGTGGACTGGCACATTTAGCCTGTGTCACCCCTCCCTCCTCCTACCCCCCCCACACACACAACACACACCACACACACACACACACACACACACACACACACTCACACTCACACTCACACTCCACACTCACACTCACAGACACACACCACGTCGTCCCTGCTCCATCTCTGACTGCCTCCGCAGACACAAAGGGCCTGCTGTGCAGACAACTCAACTGGAAGAGAGCTTAACCCTTCACCCCCAGGGTCAAACTATTAACACAAACACTGCTCCCTAGTATGCAAATTAACCATCTTATGACTGATATGAAACATACACTTATGGATGACAGATATAATAACAGGCACTTAAAGTTTGACTTAGTTTCAAATGCATTTAACATAAAAGCTGAGGTAAAATATGAAATTAAGAGCAGAAAATTATCTACAGAGTCACGTAATAAATGTTATTTAAAAACTTATCAGGTAACTTTATTGTAAAAGCCTTAGATCAGCTAGATGTAATTGGCCATACCCTCTGTGTGTGTGTGTGTGTGTATTCCCTGCCATATTGTACTGCATTTGTCTCTTCGTAAAAGATGAACGCAATCATGTCCTGAGTTTTAACACCTCTAACTTCCACTCCTCATTGAGAGAGAAAAGTTCTAGAACCTTGTAATTCCCAGTCATCTGAACTACTGTGCTCCGACTGTAAATGCAGAAAGGAAAGGAGAGAGAGCTTCGTCAGACGGCATGTTTAGCTGTGTGTAATTGAGACAGAGGTGCGGTGTATGAGGCAAGTGTGGAGGCATTGTTCTCTTTGATGGGATTATTTGCACTTTTCAATGCTGTAAAATCAGGTATCATCATAGGGAGTGGAGGGGAGGCAGCCAACTAAATTTACTGGATTTGGTTTTTCTTCAAGGTTGTGTACTTATACCTGCTCTCTGTGTAATTAGGAGCAGGAGGCTTCACGACCTAGATGACTACTGTCTTGTCTACTTTGAAAGTAGAATCACTTCAAACTCCTCAGGAGGAGAAAGTACAATGWTCTGTTTTGCTTTTCTTTTTGCTCTTGTCATCTTTCTTATCCCTTTGTCTTGTTCTAAGGGCTTGGCGATCTTGGGTGATTAAGTTATTTTTTACAAATGAATAAATGTGAATACATAATACTGTATCAAGCCAGGTGAATAAACGAGTTGAAGAGAGCAGTTTGAGGTCAAGTTCAGAACAGAACACCTTATATAAATTGAACAGTGATGTCCATTGGGAAAGGTCCTACACTCTTAGAAACCCAGGAGGGTTCTTCAGCTGTTCCCATAGGATAACCCTTTTTGGTTCCAGGTCGAACCCTTTTGGGTTCCATGTAGAACCCTTTCCACAGAGGGTTCTACATTGAACCCAAAAGGGTTCTACATGGGACCAAAATGGGTCCAAGAGTTTCTAAGAGTGTAGGGAACTGATAAAGCTTCCCCTTGGCATGCACTGCACTCACTTGTACCCTGATCTGACTTTGACCAGTCTAGAGACTAAGAGATAGCATTATCATTAAGACTGCACACCGGGGGGTAATGTGCCGTACATGGACGTAGACAGACTGAGTACAGGATTAATGACAAATTACTTTGTGGTATCTGGCTGAAAACAGATCACAGAGCCATGACGTGCATGTGTACGCGCCTGTGTAACAAAAGGGACTACTAGTAGTTAGTGCATGTACTGTACGCAAAGGAATTGCTGTAGAAGCTGACTTAACAGAAAATGCACTATCTTGCATAAGTATCTTTGTGAGTGGTGACATGAGGCCAGATCTGACAGGCTACAGTGGAGGTGTGAGGGAGTGCAGGTCAGGAGTGCAGTGTGCACGGTTTAGGTTTTAGGGTGTATGGAGCAGTTTGCACAGTGTAGGTTTTAGGGTGTAGGGAGCAGTGTTCACCTGTACAGTATACTCACTACTACCCAAGGCAAACCTCTCAGCTGCTGTCTGACACACCAGCCAGCCAGTAACAAAAGGAGAGAGAAAAGGAAACATATGCTTAAGTCAGCTGCATTTACTCCTGACCTTCCTTACCAGGGTACACTGCAGTTAAGCTGAGGGGATTTACACCAGCTCAACATTTACACCATATGGATGCTTTATTACAGAGTAATGATGGCTTGCTCTCTCTCCTCTTTCTCTTCCCCCCTTCTCTCGCACTTGTTCGCTCTATCTCCCTCCCTCTCTCTCATGCCGCACTTCTTTCTCCACATCTCTCCCTCTCTCAAATCTCCGTCTCTCTCTCATTTTCCGTGTACTCTATTGTTCTTCTCTCACACACTCTCTCTCCTTTTTCTCTCGCTCTCCCTCCTCTCTCTCTCTCTCTCTCTCTCTCTCTCTCTTCTCTCTCTCTCTCTCTTCTCTTTCTCTCACTAGAGATGATTTGAAAACCAAATAGCCTTATGTGTAACCAGGTGATCAGAAGGACTTAGAGCAGGGGTGTCAAAGTCAAATGGACGGAGGGCCAAATAAAAAATTTAGCTACAAGCCGAGGGCGGACTGTTCGAATGTTCATATGAAAATTTTTTAAATGACGCATATAGTCTAGTGAACTAATTGAACTACTGAAACCTAACAAATATATTCCAATATGATCAGATAAATAAAGCAATATTTTCTTTATGGCTCTGTCAGTAATCTTTAATTTTCAACAGACACAAAGACAAATTTCCTTTATATAAAAAATCCCCATAAACATGAACATTAAATGAAGAAACCGGTATTTCAAGGCACCATCAGTAGCCTATATTTTCTATTTTAGCAAAAGTGGGCTAAATTTACTTCAAAGAAAAAAACAATAATAGCAATTTTCTATCATCCCACTCAACTGAAATATTTTTAAATATAATTGGATTGAAATACAATAAAATAAAGTGCAAAAATCTATTAATCAAAACAACACTTTGTTTTAAGGAGAAGTAACATGCAGTGAAAACAAATATTAAACTTTAACTTTTAAACTTGAACTGAGTAAAAACACTAAAATATGTGATTGCACAGTAATGTTCACTTGTTTGAGGTTGAGGGTGATACTTTGGTGGTGTCCCATCTTTTCCACAAGTTCATCAATGTTCGGGGTAAGCCCTGAGCTGAGGAAATCCTCAGAATTGAGTGGAGGTGTTTCAGCAGTAAGTCGACTTCTGTGTGATGTTTTGTTCAGGTTCATCAAAGAAACAGTTTGTTTCACACAGGTATGTGCTGCCAAACAATAGACAACGTTTGAGCAGCCTGGATGGCAGCTGGGGCATTGTGTCGGGGAGGAAACGGGCGAACTCCGCAGCACCCACTGCCGCATATTTTGCCCTCAGTTGCACATTGCATTGGAGGTCAATCACTCCATTTGGAGGTTTGGTGGTGAGCTTTCCACGTCAACAGCAAATGGGGTTACCGAGCCAGTTCCAACCTGCTTTTTTTGTGCTTCAAAGTCAGCAATCGG
>NW_019944345.1:133687-149393 GCF_002910315.2 Salvelinus sp. IW2-2015 | reverse complement strand
GATCTTTTGAAACTCAAAGAGGAATGCAATGCAGGGATTTTCTTTTAACTCAATGCTTTATGTGGGTCACACTTAGACTCATTTAATTGACCAAGTAAGACAAACAGAATTGTAGATAAAATGGTGACATTAGGTATCCATTATGTGTCTTTGTATTTGAAATCAGACCATATAGATATTGATATATGTTAGTAGGCTATATATATTTACATATTACATTGAGGCAAATTAATATTATTTAATTTATACCAATGATTATCCTGTGCAGATTTAAAAAACATTTATTTCTTACATTTCTGGGTGTGAGAATAATTGGATTTGTGCTGAAATGAGAAAAGAGCTTGGTATTGATTTGGTTTATTCCATATTAGCAGGGAATAATCAATATGGAGATGGTGCTTATTAAAGCGTAAAGAGCAGGGATGGGCCTCCGTCATTCATCAACCAATAGCTGCTCATCTCATAACTGACCATGCTGAGGTAATGCACTTAATGCATCACATATTGCTTTTGATTATGGGTGAAATAATGGTGGTCAATTATGCTAATCATGCAGGAAAATAACCTGGTAACAATAAGATATTCTAAAGATGAGCTAAACAATAACATGGACATGGTCATATTCAGTCATTTATAAGAGACAAACCATCCATCAAAGTCTGGCTTACTGCTATGAACATACTTTTTCTTGGCATTTTYAAAAKMMWATTTGTCAAGTCTAAGGTACACAATGGTATGACGGTGCATYAGAAAGCAAATCACTCACCACTAACGCTTCTGCAGAGTTTGGGACACTGGGTTTATTCTATTCTGGTTAGGTGCTCAGTTCTCTCAACATTGTGAGGCTCCATAGAATAATGTTGGTAAAGTGCTCTTAAATTCACCGAGATGGATCTACTTGGTCCACTTTAGCGAATGTGTGCACTGGGCCAAAGAAATCCAAACTAAAACGTCAGAAAGTTGAATTTGGGGCAGCTCTTAGAACTGAGCCAAATGTTTGTTCCTCTGCTTTCTGAATTAGTTCTAGAAGGTATTTCAGAGTCTGGGAATTAAAAGCGAGGGGGTGATTTACAAATTAATGCAGTTGCAGTTGTGAAAATAAAACTGTGGACTTAGTTTGGGACACTGGAACAAATGACAGCTTCGATGGGAGAGGGAGAAAAAAAAGAGGGGAAGCCCCATGTTAATTTATTACAGATCTGCAGCATTTATCACCTAGACGCCAAGGCAACTACTCCGTTGTGGCTTGAAATGAAATGAGTGGTCTTCTTCTGTAACAGAAACAATGTTCCCAGCCAGTTACAGGTCAGCAGACAGAGGCCTATAGCCCAGACAGAGCCCAGAGTCTGAGAGTCTCAGCCCAACTGCAGTGCTGTGCTGTGTGCAAATGAACTGCTCTCCCTTTCTCCCAATTCATTTCTCATGCCACAGWATTTGTACTCCCCTTTTCATGAATGTTAGGCCCTATCTTGTGGCCCTCCCTRTCKAAAGCCTGCCCGGTGACAGAGGAGACCTGCCACGCAGAAAAAGGAGGACCTGCCATGAACTGAGTGTCAGCCATTAAATATGATTTCGCCCCTGAATGGCGATGCAAACACATTCAACTCAGTGAAACTCATTAAGACCCGCATAATCTCTCTTTTCTTAAGCATAACAATGATTTCAGCTGGGAAATGCAATGGTTTTGGTGGGACTGAACCATTGATTCAYGTTGCATTCAAAGTAATAAATCAAGTCCAGCTTCACATCCTGTGCCCATTTGCCTAATTCAGTGGSGCTCACCATACTAGTCAATTAGTTGAAAGAATATATTCAATACACTGAGCAATMCACTGACAACACAGTATAATAAATCCCCCTTGCTTTAAACCCAGAACATATGGCCAATGTCCACAAAAAAAGTGTRATAGTACCCTACTCTAACGGCAAAGTACTTATTCTTGTGCAATGATCATTTAAATTGTGTTACTGTAATGTTATATGTTATATATTCTTAAACATTAAAAAGTTGCATGAAATCATTGACTAAGCCAATGCAGGCTGTCCTGGGACGGGACAGACAGATACAGACAGACAGGATGTATAGAGTTTGAAGCCCTAGCTGAGGAAATAAGTAAGTGAACTGTCTGTTTGATTCTTCTCAGCGGCATCATCCTAACCTCCACCTCCACTACCTCCACCACCCACCTCCACACCACCACTCCCCAATGCTCCTCAGAGGACAACTCCCAGGTCCAGTAGGACGTGTCTTTCTGAATTATTATTTAGATTTTTTAACTAAGTTTCCTTCCAATTTTTATTGACTTTGCTTAACGCTAGGCGCCCTCTCGTTTTACTACAGCCCACACATGCACACGCACACACGCACACACACACCCACACACACAACACACACACACAACACACACACACACACACACACACACACACACCACACACACACACCCACACACACACACACACACACACACACACACACACACACACACACACACCACACACACACACACACACACACACACACACCACCACACACACCACACACACACACACACCAGACAGATGAACAGAGCGAGAACAGCTGTGTCAGAGCTCTTCAGTAGTCAGACCATTGTAATCTGCATTAACCACATTGCAGGGGAGTGCAAAGGGTCAAAGTCTTTAAGTGCCTGTAGGGATCTGTGCTGCTTGTGGATTACAAGCTATCACTCTGGGTACATTGGGGTAATTGTACAGTGCCAGCAGCACTGCCTCTCTGTTGTTCACATGAAATGATTTACTATACGTGTTCATGTTTTGATTTCAAGGCTGAGAGAGTATTCATTGTCATAAGGGTTTCAAGTGGAAGATTATGTGATGGGGCTAATGCATGCTAGGCTTTAACAATGAACAATGAATGAACCTAAAGACATGGTTGTAGTTAGAGGTATCATTCAACTTATACATATCCRATATCAAGTGGCCTGTCTATGCATTCCATTCAAAACATTATAAACTCATTTAAAAGTTTCAATCATTTAAAATTTTCAACAGTTATTCAATTTATTCCTATATATGGTGCGGCAGGTAGGGTGGCAGGTAGCCTAGTGGTTAGAGCGTTGGGCAAGTAATCGAAAGGTTGCTATATCGAATTCTCGAGCTGACAAGGTAAAAAATATGTCGTCCTGCCACTGAACAAGGCAGTTAACTCACTGTTCCTAGGCCGTCATTGTAAATAAGAATTTGTTCTTAACTGACTTGCCTAGTTAAATAAAAATATATAAAGTGTGGAAATTGTGTCAACTCAAAGCTAACAGCATATTGTGCCAGCCAACAGGCCTCCAGTATGATCTGTACAGGCATTTTTCTGGAAGGCAATTCAGGATGGTCAGTAGCAGCAGACAGTGAAGCCCTGGAGACCTGAGGAGCTGAGCTGAGCCTCATTGTTTGTCTGATTCCTTGAGAGAGGGTTAGACAGTGAGAGGGAAGGACCTTTAAAGCTCTTTCACAGGACTGGTGATGACTGTACATAGAGGAACTTGGTCTCAGAGCATTTCGTATCATTCTGTACATAAAGTCGAGACACTCCATTTAGTATGATATGTTATTTTTGGGATGGATACATAAGACAGATGGTTACTTAAGGCAAAAAACGAAAGGAGGGTAGTTGGTGGGGGTGGATGGGTGGGCGTATAACGGTTGCGAGTTCGAATGTCATCACGGACATCTTTAGCATTTTATCTAATTAGGAACTTTTCAACTACTTACTCTTTTTTAGCTGCTTTGCAACTACTTAGCATGTTAGCTAACCCTTGCCTAACCCTAACCTTAACCCTTTTAGCTAACCCTTCCCCTAACCCTAATCTTAATCCTTAAACCTAACTCCTCAATTTAACCCTAACCTTAACCCTAACCCCTAGCCTAGCTAATGTTATTGAGCTAGCTAACTTTAGCCAACTAGCTAGAATTCGGAACATATTTCACGTTTTGCAAATTCGTAACATATATTATGAACTGCAATTAGTAACATATCATACGAAATGGGTGATGGACCTACACAAATTAATACATACGAAATGTATGAAACGTAACATAGCATACTATATGAAGTGTCTCTTATTTACGTACGAAAAATATGAAATTCTCTGAGACCAGGTTGCTTAGAGGGACATCCTATAATGATCTGAATTGACTAGTGTATCTTGCAGTCATTAGATACAAGTATTCCAATTTGTTTTTACAAAAATGATGAAATCGAAACCATCCATCAAATATCATAAAATCTATTATTTTTTCTTTTCTATGCATGTTTCTCGCTAATGTAAATGTCTCATTAATCCCATTAAATTCTCAGAGCCTTTTAAAAAGGGGAAACACATATGTCTTGATGAATATTGTCAGGGCCTAAATTTAGTGTCATTGAGAACAGCTTTCCCAGAGCCAGGCTGCAGACAGCTTGTGTGATGCCTGGCCTGCCTGCGCTGCGTCGCACGGAGCTTATATTTATCCCAGCCGTCTGTGTCTGTCTGTGGAGGAATGATAGAGAGCTCAATGGAGGCGTCCGTCTCCCCGTCTCCCCGACACTCCCTTCCCCCATCCCATCCCCTATACCTCCAGACACTGGTGATGAATGCAGGCATAGTGTGTGTATGTGTGTCTCAACCACACACAGATTACATTATTAACACAGTATAACATGTGATGGAATGTCTCTGCCACACCGGTGGGTCCCAGGCACAGCACAGAGGCACCCCAGCTGTGKTTTATTCCTGTAACCATGAAAAGTAAGCGTGCCATTAAAAACACAGGTGTTTGGAGGCTGCCKCGCTCGCAGGGTYTGTGATCGATAATGRCACTCTTTTTCTATGCTCATTTTGAGGCAGCCACACCATCATACACCATTAAATACCCCCTGATACAGGGAGCTGGCCACACACACACACCGCACACCACTGTATTTACAGTGTAGTTATCTGCACTCACACATAAATCAGCAGAGCTAATGTGGGAGATAATGGACTGTAAATGGCAAAGTCCCTGATTGATATCTCCACTTAGAGCAATTATTGGTTTTTAAAACTTGAGAAAAGACAAAAGTTTGCCAACTTACCTTTAGGCCTGGCTACTGTGTCTCAGTATCTCATTTGTTAGTGTTTGTTGAGTGGGTTCCCAAGGCAGTAAAACAGGACACCTCAGACAAATAACAACTAATGTTGTGGCTCGGAATGAATACTTAGTAGAACTTCTACTTCATGTACGGGGTTTGTCCTACTCAAACAGGTTATGAAGAGATATTCACATTCATAGTGTTTATTGCTTATCATATTATGATTTATTATTATGATTTCAAATTAATTTATCTACTTTACCTATTTATTTGACTTTTATTTATGTAATATTATTTTACGTAAAAATAAGGACCAACCATAGTGGATCATTCTGATACAAGCCAAACATGGATCAAATTTATGCTAATTCCAACCTATTCAAGTGAGTTCTGCGAAAAAAGATTCTAAAAAGGAAACTTTTTTCTTTCCAGTGAGGCCTCATCCCTGATAAAATAAAAAAGAGATTATGAGGAAGAAAATAAATGCTGCTAAACTGCCTCATAGCTGAGACTGTATTCTGGATGACATTTTAGTCAAGTTACAAAAACTAAACCATTGGGAAATACACTCTCAGTCTTTATCCCAAATGCAAAGCTATTTGCATACAGCCAAACAACGCACAGATAATGTATAGATGCAGAGGGCATTGCAAGGCATATTTATATGTGGGAAAATGAAGAAAATGAAGCTGACAAGAGGTACATTTCAGACAAACACTTTTATTCAATTGTAAAAAAAAAAAAAAAAAATTGTCTCTCAGTGTTCTCGACTGCCATGAAAATGAACTATTAATCTGATTTCCAAAGGAATTCCTCATGCCAGAGACGGCACTGACAGCCGCAATACAGCAGTTGTTGTGTGGTCAACAAACAATTTTCCTGGGCTTCAGTGCCTTTCAAAGGGGATTTTCTTCTTTCAGCCAGATCATGTGAAAAATGTCACTGTCAAAGGATCTCTCCTTTTCATCTCTCACAAAGATGTCAGATGGAGAGAGTTAGAATTTCCAAACATGTTAATGAGTAAGAGAGTAAACTCTAAACTCAGAGCCTTCCTCCACACACAGCACTTGAGAAAAAATGATTTTCACTGTGAGACTAACTTCCCTTCTCTGTAACTTTGAGCAATAAGGATGTTAGGATGTGGTCAACACAGGACACGGACTTATGAAGTTCTTAAAAATGAATTCAATACTACCCAATTCAAGCAAATGATTCATACATGTATTTTTGTTCCCTGTCTGTTGCCCAATGTTGCTCTTTATTATTATCTTTATAAAATAATAGGACACCTTTTGTGTAAAAAAAAAAGAGGAAACTTCGTGAAATGTAAAGTTCAGGATGTGACTATACATGACCATTTTGGTTAGATGGGAAGTTATGTTTTTCTCCTTCCATTAAGACATGAAATCCAGCATCTTGAGAGTTGAGTAACTTCTTTATAAGTCATACAAGTATATACATATTTATAGTCATACAAGTATATACATATTTATAGTCATATAAGTATATACATATTTATAGACATATAAGTATATACATATTTATAGTCATATAAGTATATACATATTTATAGTCATATAAGTATATACAAATGTATAGACATATAAGTATATACATATTTATAGACATATAAGTATATACATATTTATAGACATATAAGTATATACATATTTCTGGCCTTCATTAGTCTTGTGAAATAAGAAATATAAGAATAATTTGTTCCAGATCAAAGTCAATTCTGCAATGAAGTGATGGGAGGGGAGGTGTGTGTGTGTGTGTGTGTGTGTGTGTGTGTGTGTGTGTGTGTGTGTGTGTGTGGTGTGTGTGTGTTGTGTGTGTGTGTTGTGTGTGTGTGTGTGTGTGTGTGTGGTGTGTGTGGTGGTGTGTGTGTGTGAGTGTAGGAATGAGCAGAGCATGAGAGAACTGACAAGTGGGTTGTTCGGCGCTTGCTCTCTCCGCCCCTAACCCCTCCCAGAGCCACCAGCCCCTTCCTCCATCCTCCAACCTCCTCCTGCATCCTCCATCCCACTGGCCTCCTTGCAGCCTCTCATCACGGCTACATCCTGTCATCACACACACATCCCTGTCACACTGTGCCTGATTGACGAGGGCACTTTTGATAATGCATCAGGAACAGGGTGTGTCTGCCTTGTCATTTAAGCCTATCAGAGCTGCCTTATTACAGCTGAGGAACCGACCGTAGCAGTCACAGCCCGTGGTGTGGACATATGGCCAGAGATAATCAAGCTCAGTAGGTACTAATATAGCACAGGCTTAATGCATCTATCACACGCATCAAAGTTAATACCCTCTGAGAAGCTCAGATAACTACCCACTAGCTCGTCTGAGATGCTAAAAGAATTAGAGAATTTCATTGTAGCTGTAACATTCATACTTGATCATAATAACTACATTTTTGACAAAAAAGAAACCAGTAGTAAACACACACAGCCGCATAACAACATAGAAAATGTAAACACCACCAATATGTTTGAAGTCTTGAACTGAGCCCTCTGAGCACAGCACACACAGCTCCCATTAAACCTGACAAGCTACCACACAACTCTGGAGAGAGAGGCGGTTACAAGTTGAAGGAGTTAGAAGGGAGCAGGTCATGTATACCCCGATTTGGGTATTCGGGTGGCCAAGATGGCCCTTGTACCAACCGGATGCACTTTCACTCGGAACCGACACTAGTGAGAGTAACAATAGTTAGCAACATAGGGGGCTACAGGCCAGATGTGGGTAAGGTCTAAGCAGGAACGGCACCTCCATGTTGGTCTTCCCAGACTGGAAGCGAGAAATTTGCAGTGGGAGCAGCGGAGTGTAGTGGCCATGATGGGGGACTGGAGGGGTTAGTCCTAGGTACACTCCGACCATCTTGCATATTTGGAGCAGATGAGCACTATGGCCTGGTGCAACACACCAAGCCAGGCTCATCCGGTACTCTTTCCGTACCTAATATCTGTATACTAGTAGATAATCAATAGCTGTATGTAACATTCGAAAAATTGACTTTGCCGAAAACATGATTCTACGCGTGACTGAGACGGAGCAACACCTAATATTCCCCTATTAGTAACAGTTAATAAAAAAAGTTATTCCTCCGTTCAAAGTTCCTCTTCAAAACTGAAGCAGAGAGTATGTAACATCTCTGGAGCAAAGAACCGATAGATATAGAGAAATTGTGGGGTCTAAAAACTGGTGGATACTGTTTATCAGTACTCAGTTGAATTGCAGCTGAGTGTTTGGGAAACTAAGTGGTGGTGGCAGTCTAACAGTGCCATGAAATAACGGTCGTCTATAACCATTTCTGAGGCAGGTAGTCGAAGTGGAATCGGCGCCATGTGACTACGTCAGCGAGAGGTATGGAGAGGGCCATTTTCTCGCGGTGTATGTGAGAGCAACCAGCGCGGGAGTGTGGACCGTCCTGCACTTGAAAGCGAGGGCACAGAGGTCGTGTGCTCGATCGGGATTACGTACAGCGAGAGACAGCGAGCGGAGGTCCTCGTCTTCCGCAGATTAATCGGGCGGGGCTCTTGCCCCACTAGGTAGCGTGATCAGCATGAGATATGGTGGGGTCATCCAGGCCAATTTGCGAAATCACCGCTGCTGTATGTAGGTATATAGAGAGTTCCACAGAGTCAGGATTTGATATCGCACTCTCATAGCAGCTAGCGGCGAAAGAGGTATGGCCGCGAATAGGGTTCGAAGGCATATGGGCCCACATCGCAGAGCGGATGAGGTTGGTTTGTTTCTTCGACTTCGGACAGAGAGGTCACGATTGCCAAGGAGAGTTTTGAGGCCCCACCGGCATAGGTCACATGGCAGTCTGCTTACGCATCCGGATGATTCCAGGTGATGGAGTACACGGTGGAGGTATTGCAGCTCTGCGCGCTTCTCGAAGGATGCGACGATGCTGGATTGGCCTCTCTGCGTACTTGGGTCAATCGCGAGCGTTGCCTCGCCAGGAGGGTCTACTCCGGCGCTTAGGCCCTCTTTGCGACGGTGCCGGGTGTTAGATGAGCGGTTCACCGAGCCTTGCTATAGACTCGCTCTCCGCCAGTCGGCTAGCTGACTACTTCAGCATATTCCACGTCTAAGTTAGTGAGAGCGGGAGCATTGCAGTGATGGTGAGATTGCGATACCATATATGACAGGGTCTCTTGGAACGTATAGAAATAAGTTACCAGCCCATTGTCTTGGGACGTGAGTCAGACAAGAGTGCTATTGCGAAGGAGAGGTCTGAGTATGTGTATTGGTCATCGAGAGAGGTTTTGAAGAATGGACTTTAACAACTTGTGAGTTATTTTATCTCTTAAATATTATGTTACATCATGGGAAAAATGAGTTATCATAACCATGACACCAATGTGAGTCACTATGCGATCGGAGGAGATGTACAAAGAAATATTGGCCATATATGCCTACAACTGCGTGTATATTCAATTAGTACCGCTGTAGGACAAACTGGTCACGGTGAAAGACAGGAGAAATGAAAGCATGTGGCTGGCAGGATAAATACAGAACCATAGCCACATACACAGTGCAACTCAAAAGACCTGGCGCTTTCTAATGGAAGAATAACTGGTTGAATTATGGATAGATCTGAATAGTGTCTCTATGTCTTCCAAGATTGGTGAAACACACAGACCTACGTGCCCCGTAATGATCACATAAGCAGTAACGGCAATGTCTAGTAAGGTGCTAGGTAACCTTTGTAATACCAGGAGGATTACAGATAGGAGGAACACGTTATGTTTCCACATTAATTTTTTGCTTGTAGATCAATCTGACCGGGAGTGTAAGGATATGGCTATGAAGAAAGGATGACACGCTGGAAAGAAGTGGTCACGGCCATGTGGGGATATGGAGCGCAGGGGAGTAACGCCATAGTGTGATTCGCATTGGTTCAGATTACTCTACCATCAACAACCACTCGAGCCAGCTCTACTTTACGAACACATTCACTGCTTAACATAAGCCGATCACCAATCTAAACTATGAATGCTCCACGCCACTTGTAGAAGGATGGGGGAGTCGTGGGGGCAGTGGTGAGGTCTTTGGTAGATCATTCATTCTAGTTATTTTTCTCTTGAGTGTTACCCACATATTATATTTCTTTTTACTATTACATAAATTCTCTATGTTGTATTGGATAAATATGCCACCCTGATAGTATGACTAGTTTCAAATCGAAGGAGAAGGCGGGACCTTCGCGACCATTAGTGTTTGCTTTTGAATGTTACTTTGATCCTGTTTATCAGCTTTTGTGCATCACGCCTGTCCAATGACTTAGTTGGATAAATTTCTGTAGTGGCCTCTGTTCAGACTTAAAAAGACTTATATACAATTAACCACTCTCGGTGCGACTTTTTTTTAAGATATGTCTTCTCGCCGTGGGTACGCACACTAACACTCCAACCTGGTGACTTTTCAGATTACAACATTTTTTTGCAGGGTGTGTGTAGGATAGTGCGAGGTCTTATCAGCACTCAAGCTTTGTTTGCAATACTAGGTGATATCTAGGCTTTATAGTTTGATACACTTTCTGTGACACCACAACTTCTTTTGATGTACTCTCAGCCGTTCCTGTCTGTTGGTTCTCCTTTTTAACTCTCACAATCACTTTCTAGTCCGGCTGACATGGAAGCCTTGAGTCTGTGGACGTCCATGTTAGTGGGGCTGACCGTGTTCTCTCGCTTCTGCTTACCGCCTAGTCACTCGGATCGCCGACGGGGTCTGCAATTTACCATGACTTGCCAGCACCGCCTGTCTGACCTCTCACATTGCACACTAGTTGTTTGCCCATACATTCCTCATATCCACTGGCCGCTCCTGACCTTCGGTTGACTTTTGTGCAATGGCATGAATGTGCTTCGCCTATCGTATGACCTGCCATCGTCATTAATCCAAATCCCTTTATTTTTTATTTCCTTCCTGCTGCTATGTCTCAGTCACTTCTGTATTGGGTCCTGATCTTCAGCCATGGTGTAGGAGTTCTTACTGCCCCACGGGTTTTCTGTTCACCCTCTTCGTGTTGGCTTCCTTTTATTCGGCATCTCAGATATACGTAAAGATGCGTGACTACATCGTTGGAATACTCAGGGGTGGATACTCTGAGGCTTCACTAACCTTTTACAGGGGCATGCCTTTTTCTATTTATAGTTCTCCCTCTCGGCTGGTACACCCAGAAGCTACGGTGTGTCACACGGACAGTCTTGTGCTGGATTCATCGCCATAAAACAGAGTACATCCCGAGCTCCAATTATGATAGCCAAACAGAAATAAATGACTAGACCACACGAGCACCGAAGGAAACCGCAACCAACGCGACCAGGTGGCCGGGGAGAGAAACCGCTGTGAATGACAAAGGCACTGTGATGGTGGGTTTATATGATAGAGTTGTCTTGCCGTACTTCCAGCACATAGTCAATTCCCGATGAGGAGGTCAATGAAATCACTGCTTTTAATCTAGGGTGTGAAAGTATTTAGGAGAAGGTGACAGGAGGGAGAGAGATAGGAGTTACTTGTCTGATCACACCCTCAGGTATTAGCCTACTGACGGTGCTAATATACTCCTTCCTTGCCGTACCACCCTGAGTTACCTGATGCTATCGGGACTGGAGGCGAGGAGAGGTGTTGGAAGAGAATGGAGGCGGGGAGGTGGATCATGTGTAACCCTTGTGGTGGTGGTCTGGGTTTAGGGGGAGAGGCGCTTCCAGTAGGAGAAGTAAATGAATCCACACTCCTATCGGGTGCATCCTTGTGCAAAGTGGCTAGGGCGTGATGGTGGGGCGGCCGGGTCTGCATATGTCTTATTGATACATCACTGCCAGGCTGAGACTACTCCACTCTTCACGCACGCAGGTGGACACATCTGGTTTATCCGCCCAGTGAACGGATGTTGGTCCTCAGACTGGCGTGCTAGCTAGTGAGGGCAGCCGAATGATTCTTATACACGGTTACTAGGCATAGTTTTAGCCGAATTCTCTTTTAATTAGTTTGTAGTCTTTTCAGTCGGATGATTTTATGCTCGTATCACCCAACATGCCTCGAGTTTTAGGGCGTCTTTTTGTCAAATTAGAATCGTTATGAATACTCTGGGCAAGTTCTCAAGGAATGCAGCATCCGACATATATCATTACCAACACTTCAGCCTTAAGCTCTGACTATAGTGAAGGTACGGGTGACCAGTTAGAGATGCGCGTTTATGAAACGCGGTAAGCGTATTCATGGCCACCTATGTGGCCAGGTGACTGGGTTGCGAAGGGAGGAACTATGTTACTCGCCTTGGTAATGGTTGCAAGTCCACTGGACGAGTGACATCAACATGGAAAAACGTTGCCTGAAGATCCCTGCATTGTTCGTACAGTGAGGTGTGGGCGAGGTGCAGCGCCGTGTATAATTTGTCTGTGTGTATGTTGTGGTTGATACCCAGACTAGTGGTAGCTTGGTTTACTGGATGGGTGTGGGTGGATTGTTAATTATTCGTCATCTTGGTCTGCATATGTTTGTTTGTTTTTCAAACTAGAGCCAGCAGGTAACACAGCCCTCCATCTGTGGTCCTCAACCGAGTCCCCCTGGAACCCTCGCAGACACAAAACACTGATGGGCCTACCTGTTTTTTCAACTAAATGGAATGATGTGCGGTGTGTGTCTGGTGCACTGCATTTGCCCGTTCCTTCGCTTTTGTGTTAATTGTTTTTCTGGTGCATGGTGGTTAGCTGAACTCCTTCCCGGAGGCTCAGTGTGGTTATGACTGATGTTTTTGAGTAATTGGGGTGTGTTTCCTGCTAAGAGGCATTGCAAAGAGAAGTCTTGAAGTGAATGTTTTTTAACCCTGCCTTGATACACAACACAAATACCCCATATTACGATAAATACTCAAAATTTTCCTTTTTCCCTCAGATTAAAAAAAAATACGCAACTACTTTTACCCTTTAAATATATACTTCAACAAGAACAGGAAATGTAAATATCCAACATAGAGTGCTGGGGCAATATGTATTTTATTGGCCTATACCTGTAACTGTTGAGCCACATGCACATCATTGATTTTGTTTGCGGGTTTCATAGTGGGTAGCCCTGGGTAGATCCAGGGGTCAAACCCAGTTTTTGCCTGGGGGCCGAATTCGGTCTTCCAACGACGGTTATATTTCCTAGCCGTCAAAAATGGCAAAAACCAATAGCCACAAAAAATCCATAAATAAGACCAAAAAAATGCATCCAAGACACGGGGCACATTAAGGCCAAGAATTAAAATCCAAGAGAATACATTTCTATCTTCTCACCAAAGTCATTGACAAGGAATGTCATTTATTGGACCATTGTCTGTATTTTGTGAATACTCTAATGAAAGTCTCACTAATATGTCCGAAGGCTCACCAATCCTCCACCAGTCCAACTTTCCCACTCTCCTGGTCCCACAGGATCCCTCAGTAACAACAAGACATCTCAACTCGCCTGAAAAAATGCCTCCCCTTCTTTGGCCTGAAACGTTTCCTGGAAGAAAACCTGGTAAGTAAAGCCATCTGCTGCTGGGAATTGTTCTGCCTTGTCTCCCCTGAGCCAATAATGGCCTGTCATCATGGAGATGACCCCTGCCTGGCGCCTGTGGGAAGGGACAGTGCACAGGGGGACAGCCATGGGGGCCTAGGGTAACGTCCAATGGAGCTCTTGTTGTTAATGCTAGCCCAAATCCAAAATGTTGACCTTGGGCTTCCCACCGTTCAAGCACCTGCACTTAAACCAAATGTGCCTGGAGTAAAATTGTCTTAAACCATTTATAATATATAAGTAGTTGATATGAAACTGGAGTGTACAAAACAATGAAACAATAGAACTGAACCAGATGAATCACAGGTGAAACGCTAATGATCCTTTATTGAAATTAAGTTGTCCCAAATCCATTTCAATTAGTTGTAAGATGAACGGGAGAGGAGAAAAGGTTTTACAAGAAGGATTTTGGAAAAGCCCTTTTAGACATATTGGTGCCAATTCGAGGGTGAAATGGGCTAAGACAAAAATGTAAATGCCTTTTAAAACCAGGGTATGGTTAGTAGGTGCTGAGGCGACGCTGTTTCAACACGCTAACAGTTTTCCCCGTGTGTACATCAGAATGGTCTACACCCAAAGGAACATCAAACCCAACTTGAAATACAATGGTGAGAAGCATTGGAGTCAAACTGGGCCAGCATCCCTGTGGAACGCTTCCCTACAACTTGGTAGGATCCTGGCCCCTGACAGAATTTTGCCGGATGGTTATACGCAAAGGAGGGTGGAGTTGCAACTCATATTAGAGGGGTGTCCTTGGTTTGGTTTGACTTCTAGCACATTACCCCATATGGGTCCACTAAAAATCCATTTTTATGTTTCTGCTATCCGTTTAGTTTTTTATTTTTCCCAACATCCTCCCCTTCCTTGTTTTGTTTTGGCCCCCACCCAGGCCCCCCTTTTTTCCCGTATTCCGCTCCTCTGCCCTCTTGGAAAGCGACCACCAGGAGCTGTTTGTCCTTCCAAGGGCACATCCGACCGCATTTACATTTCACCCTAGTTCTGGCTCGGTGTGGAACCAGGCAGGACGCAGGGCGGGTGCGTTGGCGGGAAGGGGGTCCGAAAATACACTTTGTTGGCGGGAGAGGGGGTGAAAAACACTTTGTTGGCGTTTTTTGTCAGCAAACGTCACTTCTAGCGACAAATCAAGGAACCAATAGCGGTTCCACTGGACAATGTTTGGCAACCATCTCACGGCTACATAGGGAGGGGCAAGGACTCCATCATGACCAGTCTGTCCATCCTGCCCAACTGGTAGGCAGTGCACACCGACTGTCGGCTATCACGAGCCGGGGGTGTGGCCCAAAGCACCGGCTTACAGGTGCCCCTCTATGAGTGGGCTGGGGGCCAGCTGTTGCGAAGAAGTCTGCCCGTTTGGCCGGCCCAGACAAGGCCGTGGTGCTAGGCTTGACTGACGGGCTTCCAGCCAACCGTTCCCTGGTTGATGGAGTGGGGAATTTTGATTTCTAACCAACTGTGACCAGAGGTCCCCAATTTACTGGTCTGGAATTCTGGACAGGGAGAGGAGGTTAAGCCTAGACCACATTGGGGATGAGAAACTGGAGCTTGAATGCAGCATTTTATACAGACAATTATTTGCCCCTTTGGTGTTTTCTTGGTTACTTCAGCATTTTGGGTTGTTGGAATATTGTTCTGGCATATTGTTTGTATTTAAAGATTTTTATTCATGGGTTTTGAAATTTATTGAAGCCTTCGGGCTGGGCATGTACATTTGGATAGCATATAATTTGCACCACCTCCTCAAAAAAGTTTGGGACGGATTCCATTCGTTCCGGGAGTAGCAAATTAATTTTTACTTTTTTGGTTTTACCACCACGTGGAATTGATAACATTTCATCCACATCAGAGAGCAGACGTATTGGGTGATGGCCTGAAAATCTCCCATATAGTCCGGGGCTCACTATCTGTTCCATGTTGGGCTTTGGAGGAATTTTAATCCGCATCCCATATTGAACAAGCAACACCACTGTTTCCGTGTCCCAAGATGTGAATGCCTTTATTTACTATTCAATGGTGTTCCCACAGTGGTAAACTATCCCATTC
>NW_019944345.1:69978-133662 GCF_002910315.2 Salvelinus sp. IW2-2015 | reverse complement strand
GAGAGTGTAAGTCTGAGCAAACACAGACTTACAATATGTTCTCAGAGCCTGTCCTTGGTCATACTGTACATGGTGTTGATGGGCTGGCTCATGTGTGGTGTGTGTAAACGGCTTACCATTCTGGGAAAGATGAATTGATGGCTGTGCTACAACAGGCCAGGAGTTGCTCACGGAGATCACAGGGTTGCTCACGGAGGTCACAGAGGTTGCTCACGGAGGTCACAGAGGTTGCTCACGGAGGTCATAGAGGTTGCTCACGGAGGTCATAGAGGTTGCTCACGGAGGTCACAGAGGTTGCTCACGGAGGTCATAGAGGTTGCTCACGGAGGTCACAGAGGTTGCTCACGGAGGTCATAGAGGTTGCTCACGGAGGTCACAGAGGTTGCTCACGGAGGTCACAGAGGTTGCTCACGGAGGTCATAGAGGTTGCTCACGGAGGTCACAGAGGTTGCTCACGGAGGTACAGAGGTTGCTCACGGAGGTCACAGCGGTTGCTCACAGCACTCTAGTGTATACCACATCCCATCTTTCAAAAGCATCAGTAGGATTTCAACAGAATAAAATGTACACAATAAACATTCGCAACATAAGCTTTTACTGCCTAACAAAGCATGGAACGGCAAAACAAAGCTTATAATTGCAACACAGTTGGGTGGCTCTAGTGAAACTTCTGGATATTTCCCTAAATATGACATCATTGAAACTGTTCAATGCAACATCTGAATCATTATGTGGATGTGTAAAGTGGAAATGTCATAATTTCAAATTCAGTACCGCTGTAGGACAAACTGGTCACTGAAAAAGGAATGAAAAGACAGGAGAAATGAAAAGCATGTGGCTGGCAGGATAATAACAGAACCATAGCACCATACACAGTGCAACTCAAAAGACCTGGGCTTTCTAATGGAAGAATAACTGGTTTGAATTATGGATAGATCTGAATAGTGTCTCTTATCTACAGATGGCTGAACACACGACAATCCTAAGGCTGGCCTGTATAATTGTATCACTAATAAGCAGTAAGGCCAATTAGGTCTATAAGTGTGCTGTAATCACTTGGACAGGAGAGATACAGAGAGAGAGGAGAGAAAAGGAGGGAGGATGAGGCAGGGATAGAATGAACGAATGAATGCATCCCTCTTTCAACCAACACTGACAGGTATAATTAGACATACTGTAAATGTACCTTTGAAAAGTCCACAGTGAGAGTGAGGCTGGTGGGTGAGTAAACCTTCGTGTATTTTCTTTGTAACCACTCATTTTCATTCATTCTTTGTTGTGATAAAATTAGTGTATAACAAGTAACAAGGAGAAGGGGGTTAGGACATGGTGCTACGTTACAACGATCTGACTACAAGGATACTCATTAGAGCCTGAGATCCCTGGTGTGAGACTAATCTCTAAATGCCAAGGTGAGCCCAACACAACATGGTGACTTTCAGAACGCATTTGTTTTTGTTTTGTTTTGCCTGATTCAATCCACAGAAAATATCTGCAGCATCAATAGTTTACATTATAGCTTGTCATTTTTATACTCCAGTTCCCCTCTGAATTGTTCCTCTCTTAAACATGCCCAAGACTGCCAGGCATGTGGTATGGACAGTTTGGGGGTGACAGTGTAACCATGTACCAGTCACAATGCAGACGGGCTATAAACCGCTCCTGAGACAAGCTGTCTGACTCGTCACAACATTTGTTTGCCACAATACATTCCTCTCTGCCACTGATGGTGGCTGTGAAATGGCTGAACATTCTGCACGCTGCCTCGTCAAAATCCCAAATCACTTTATTTTCTTCCTTCCTGAAAACTGCATATATCTCAAGTCAAATATGTTGGGCACCAATGGAATATCAGCACAATGGTGTAGGAGTTCTATGCAAATTTTGTCCCATCAGTGTTCTGGAACTTTTTAGAATTCAGATAGTTGTGAGGACAAAAGGCTGGTGGACTATGAGGACTATCAATACATTTAAACAGGGGCAATGCATTTTCTCATAAAGTGGCTCCCAAAGGCAGCCAGAGCAAACGGCGAGGCGGCTGTCTGATCAACCATAAAAGGGACCTCAGTTATGAAGCAGACAGAAAATGTAGAGAAAGAAAGAGGAAGAAAAAGAAACGAAAGAATAGGGAAACAGGGGGAGCAGAGAAAAAACATCTGAATGAAAAGGTCATGACTGGGCAGTTGATTTGAAGAGTTTCTGCGACCTCACAAAGGGCCATGACATCATCAAGGTATTGAAGTAGGAGACGGAGGAGAAGGGATTCTTTAAAAAGCAGTCCGCTTACCGAGGACGTAATTACATTTGTGCTAAACATGCCAAAGTGCTCCTGTGCTGAGGTTGGGAGAGAGGGGGAAATCATGTTCGGAGTTGGGGGGTGGAGGCTGAATTAATCAACTCTTGTTCTGTTTGCTGTGTGTGGGGGGAAACTCTTTTAATAGCAAAATCTTTCTCACCTGGCAAGCTGTATTCTCAACAACACGATGTGTCCTTATGTTTTGGACATTTTTCCCTAAAGGTTTTTCCCATTTCCCTTTTTGTGCTAGCTGTTCCGGTCTTGTTTGGCTATAAAATCCACCGAAATTGCAAACTATGTAAAAGTCTGAAAAAGGTCCCCCCCCCCTCCTCTCACCCAACACCCTCCCCCTCTCCTAACTCTGAGACTTTCCTTCCTTAGCACCAGGAGCCATATAAAGCCTTTGCATGCATGGTGGGTAGCATGGTGTGAAGTGCACAAGGCAGGAATGCTATTAAGTAAGTTATCACATAATGAATCTGAGAAATGCTTGGGAAAACTGCAGCAACGTTTATTCCTCTTTCTGTTCAGCTGTTTCTCAGTGAAAGGTCCAGGACCACTGTGAATACAGTAAATCACTCTTTAGTTCTGGAGAGACAGAGAGAGAGAGAGAGAGAGGAGAGAGAGAGAGAGAGAGAGGAGAGAGAGAAGAGAGAGAGAGAGAGAGAGAGGAGAGAGAGAGAGAGAGGAGAAGAGAGAGAGAGAGGAAGAAGAGAGAGGAGAGAGAGAAGAGAAGAGAGGAGAGAGAGAGAGAGAGAAGAGGATGGACGACGTGAAGGGAGAGTGGATGGAGACGGGGAAGGGGGTTTTGAGCTAAAGAAGGAAAGGATGACGAGGAGAGAAGAGAAGAGAGAGGAGATGAAGAGAGAGGGAGGGGAAGGGGGAGGAGCGGGGAGAGAGGAGAGAGGAGAGGGGAGAAGAGGAGAGAGAGAGAGAGAGAGAGTAGAGGAAGAGAAATGAAAGAAAAGAAAGGCAAAAAGAAGAAAGAGAAAGTAAAGAAAGAAAGAAAGAAAGAAAGACAGTGACAGGAGAGACAGAAGAGAGAAAAGGAGAGATTAGGAGACAGTGAAGAGAGAGACAGTGAAAGAGAGAGAGAGAGAGAAGACAGTGAGAGAGGAGAGACAGTGAGAGAGAGAGAAAGAGAGGATAGAGAGACAGTGGGGGGGCGGGGGGGGGGGGGGGGGGGGGGGGGGGGGGGGGGGGAGGGGGGGGGGGGGGGGGGGGGGGGGGGGGGGGGGGGGAGGGGAGAGAGACAGTGAAAGAGAAGAGAGAGAGAGAGAGAGAGAGAGAGAGGAGAGAGAGAGAGAGAGATAAGAGGAGAGAGAGACGAGAGAGCAGAGAGAGAGAAGAGAGAGAGAGAGCAGAGAGAGAGATAGATAGATAGATAGATAGATAGATAGAAAGGGGAGAGAGAAAAAAGAGCGAGAGCTCCATGCCCCCCCCCACAGAACTTCTAATCAAACTCCGTCTCACGGTCATATTTTCCTAAAACATTATTCTGTCTTCAACAAGGTGTATAAAGCATGACAGAACCTATACAAAATGTCTCCCCAWAAATATACATAGAAAARGACAAACAGGCACATTGGCTCACAGTGATAAAAAAGGTTTTRACTAAGTGCTTAGAATAAACGTCACTCACAAAATACTAACCAAGTARTCAACAAGTGCTGGCGTGGTGACTGTGATGTGAGGTGACAAATTCACCAGGCYTATGATATCTCTGAGAGAGAGKGGGTTTTTTCCCTGTTCCTGTCACGCTAGGATACAGCAGCATGACATGCCAGCACGATACTGACAGGCCCACAGCAGCAACACACACTGCACAGTTAGCATATTAAATCCAATTATACATTTGACAAGATTATGTTGAAATTACGTTGTTGATTTAATCTCTTGGGCCGCAATGTGATGACACTGCCAAACAACTCCAAGCCCAGTGGTCAAGGGCCAATACCATAGACGCATACCATACCCTTACAGAAAAAGCACATGAACTCACATGTGGAAAATCACATTATTTCACATGCAATTTAACAAGTGAAATCATGTGAAAATATGTGTTTTGGAACACTTCACGTGGTAACATGTTTTCACATGTGTAATTTAATGTTTTCACGTTGCTTTAAGTGTTGTCAGGTTATCACATAAACTTCATATAAGACCACATCTCCCGGGTGGCGCAGTGGTCTAGGGCACTGCATCGCAGTGCTAGCTGCGTCACCAGAGTCTCTGGGTTCACGCCCAGGCTGGGCTGGGTTCGCGCCCAGGCTCTGTCGCAGCCGGCCGCAACCGGGAGATCCGTGGGGCGACGCACAATTGGCATAGCGTCGTCCGGGTTAGGGAGGGTTTGGCCGGTAGGGAGGGTTTGGCCGGTAGGGATATCCTTGTCTCAGTATGTAAAAATGTAATAAAATGTATGCACTCTACTGTAAGTCGCTCTGGATAAGAGCGTCTGCTAAATGACTAAAATGTAAATGTAATCACATGAAAACAGGTGTTTTTGGAACGCTAACTACTAGGCCTCAAAACTGAGACCTTTGAAGACACAACACCCTTCCTCCTCCCTCCCCTCTCCACAGACACTTCTCACATTTTCCCACAACTTGAGAGGACGGACTTCAGCTTAGCATCCAGCCTGGTCAAAGATGTCTTTCCTATGGATTGAATCTGTTTTTCTATGGCCTAGAGCCCTTATCTGTTTTCTCCTTGCCATGATCTATTTTATGGATGTTGGTCCATGACGGCTTCATGTTGCCATCGATGCCTCCTTTTCTATATTTCTCTCAGGATCCAYAACACCTGTCTGCTCTAATCACTAAGTCCTTCCCAGCAGGACTGCCATCGCTGAATAGACACTGGCTGCTCTCTGACATTGATAGGAACAAGATAGTATAGATCCACTTTTGGCAATGAATAACAAAGAAGCTGCAAAGACACAAACAACAAGAGGATCTGTTCAAGCTCAGTTTAGCATCTTTATGTTTCTGTGCTTACTACTACTGAATGACTCACAAGCATCGTAAAGCAGTGCCCGGAATTGTGACGTGTCATTTTGCAAATAAATAGCATGACGTGAGGGGATACTGGAAACATATTTTAATTTCTGTTATGAAGAATGAGTCACCCTACAGCCCAAAATGACAAGTACACAAGATTTCCTGGAAGCGCAATAAAATGACTTATTATGGATTACTGAAGAGAGATGAAAGAACATGAGATAATACATTACACATTTTTCACTAACTAGTCAGAAATGACTCTTGTGGTTTCTATAGGTGCTTTTTAGAATTCCAWCAACATGTATCATGGTCTGGAATCGCAGCCATGATCAAGAGAATGACCACAGACATTCTGGGAATTCCCTCCCAGGCCAGTGTTCCATAATGCCCAGGCTGTGAAGTTTGCTCCTGTGAGCCATAACCTTGGTCACTGTCTGACTACTATGAAATAATCTACCAGTCAGGTTAATAAACCGCCACAGCCAATGTGACAAAGGGATCTGCTCAAAAACATCATTTTTTTTACTCCACATTAGTCAGAAGAACTGCCAAATATCCTACAATGCCCCATACAAGGACAGGGCTGTGATAGGCTGGTTTCCCCTAAAATGGAATCTTTTGTAAAGGCAAATAATGACTAAGGTTTACTTAGTGATGAATACCTCCGTTTTTATCAGTTTTTCATGGAAAACAATTTGACCTTGAATGCAGCACTATGTTTGTTTCCCCAGGAGCTTTATGAAAGGGCTCCATTTAAGGTCCCACATGAATCTGTAACCCCCTCCACCCCCTGTACTGAAAGAGATAAGAGACTAGGTATTAATCGATACCTAACCCTTCAAAACAAAACAGAAGCAGGACATTATTACACTGACTTGTTATAACTGCTGATTTGACAATATAACTGATGTAAAAGGATACAAGCAAGCTCAACAAAAMAACAMTACTTCTTATACTTTATTTAGACGTATGATAATACAATCTAAATGTCACATTTACTACAACCATCAATATTATGACTACGTCTCTCTGAAGATAACTGCAGAATGTTATCTGAATGTTTGTTTGAGACTATACAGTCATCACTCTAGCTAGCCAAAGGGGGCAGTGGGTGAAAGGATAGGCCTATAAGAGAAAGGGGGATACCAAGTCAGTTGTACAACTGAACACATTCAACTGAAATGTCTTCCGCATTTAACTCAACCCCTCTGAATCAGAGAGGTGCGGGGGGCTGCCTTAATTGACATCCACGTCATCGGCACCCAGGTAACAGTGGGTTAACTGCCTTGCTCAGGGGCAGAATGACAGATTTTTACCTTGTCAGCTCTGGGATTCGATCCAGCAACCTTTCGGTTATTGGCCCAACGCTCCTACCTCCAGCCTCATTCACTTCCCAGTTAGTATGTACAGTCCCACTCCTCAACGCAGCCTGTCAATGCAGTCCGTGCCACAATCACAGTCACTAGACACATGACCCTACCGTATTACTGACAAACATACTATTCATTAGGCTGGTTGAGACTATGCACATTAATACACATTGAAAAATATTATATTATATACGCATACATGGGTGTTGGAATACATATCAGCATGGGGGTTTATTTCATCAGAAAGCAGCAGTTACCTTTTCTTAGTGGCTATAAAYGGTGGGATTATTCAAATTCACCAGGCGTAGGTGGGATTATTATCGCCCAGCTTGTAAAGACTGTCAGCCTATTTGAGTGAGACGTAAAAAAAACAACAGACAGGACTCACAGCTGATAGTTAAGTCAAGGRAGGTGTTTGGGCAAAATACAGCTCCTGCTCCCTCTCAGAATGGCTGATCGGTCAGGGACGTCTGCATTGTTACACACACAGCCTGTCAATGCAGTCCGGCCGTGCCACAATCACAAAAACTAGACACATGACCCTGCCGATATTACTAACAAACATACTATTCATTGGGTTGGTCGAGACTATGCACATTAATACACATTGAAAAATATTAGATTATATACGCAGAAATGAGTGTTGGAATACATACGGCTATAACACATGGATCATGTATGTTTCCGACAGATTTAGCAGAGATGTAAATGAGACCAGACATGTGGAACACTGTAAAATACAGTCTATAGGCTCCCCTCGGCTGAAAGGCCTGATCAGCAGTAGCAGGAGAAACAGTCCATGCTTTCAGCCAGTTGGTTGCTGAGGTGCAGGAGTCCCCGGACCCCCCAGAGTTCAAAGATGACTGGTTTCCCACAGAGCAACACCAACAGACTCCATACAACACCTCTTTTTCTGCCTCTTTGGAACTAAATTCAGCTTGTTGTGAAATAAGATTGTGCTTCAGTAGGTTTTAAAAAGATTAGCATATTTACTACAGCCCTAGCTCTCTGTATTGCATGGCCCCGGATATACAAGGGAGTTAGAATGGGATTAATTCCCAGCTGTGGATCTGGTGTGACTGAGCGTGTTTGTCCAGCAAACAGTCTCCATCCTTAGCTCCTACTGATCAGCTCCACTGGTCAACTCCACTGGTCACTCCTGTCCGGCCTCCAAACCTGCTTATAGATTTCCTTTGCTGTGTGGCCTGAGACAGGTCAGTGGGTCAGCCTGTTGCAGGGCACTCTGCTAGTGATCGTTCTCTAAGGTCCTGGGTTGGGTGTGGAATCTATCATCATTAATGCACCAGTCCACTCTTGTTAGTCCGCTGGCCAAACACGATGAGGAGACAATAGAGGCCCTGTGTAAGGTGGCTTTTGAAAAGAGATCAAATTCATCACTTCAGCTAATAATTGGGCCAAATAGAGCCAAGTCAGAAAGGGCAGGAGGTCACGGCCTTAACGTGGTGGTGTGGTGACGGAAAATCACCCATTTGATAACAGTGATTTTTAGAATGGTCCCTGTTTGATTATTATTATTATGACAAACATTGTCATAAAACAGTTAATTATCAGTATAGGCACTTCAAAGTAAGAGAAAATGTATAGTATCTTTATATTAGATTTTCTTTTACGTGGCCATTTTCACTGGAGCTGCAAATGAGAAAGTAATATGACTCTGTCAAAGCCCATAAAAAACATACATCTCCTGACCACACGGCCGAAGGACCACCTGCTAATCCTGACAGGGTTTTTAAAGCCTGCCTCACACCAGCAGCTGGGAGTCCTCACACTGATGAATATAGGAAATGTATGTATGCCCGTTTCTCAATGTTTACTTCAATTTCTGAACCTGGGTTACGGTACCACGACCCTGGAGTAATATCACAGTTTCTCCATCACCTGAACGTGCACTCTCACACTCATTGCCTGTCTGCTGTAAAACCTGGTGAGAGAACACAGCTGCTAACATTAATGTAGGCCTCCACCTTTCCCAAATCCTGCCCCAAAGCAAACGATACTTCTGTTTTATCCTACCTTATACAACTCAGGGGAAACACATAATAATGAATTCCATATTTCCCAGAGCTAGTGAGCAGGGTTAACCGTTAGTCACCATCAATCACACAGAGCATGACAGTCATAGCACTGACCACACACTGATCACAGAGTCACCACACCATTCTACTCTGGACAATGGAATGGGCCGTGGAGACCAGGAGGACACTGAAAATCATAAACACACAAACACACACACACAGACAGACGAAGAGAAACAACAGTGCAAACATTGCTGAACTGCACTGCAGTTAAACATATGCTTGGGAGATGTAGCCATGGAAACTGTCAGGGAGACTTCAAAGCACAGTAAAGAGTGGGAACAGTAAGGTCTCTGGATTACATATGAAACCACACCGCTTTTCACTTACAGAAAAAAACTTTTTCTGAAACTATAGCCACAGATAAGACCCGTGTGAAAAATCGATAAGGGAGCTCAGTTGTCAGAGTGACTGTGCTGACTGACTAGCCTAACTCTCAGTGGAGGGAGCCAGTCAGAGGGAGACAGAGTGGGAAGAAGGGTTTAGGGACGCCCACAGGAGATAAGAGCACAGAGACACAGCCACATGGGAACATTTCGCTTTTTTTCTTTCCCAAAGTCCCCAAATCTTTAGAGGAACAGAGTGAGTGTTTGCCTTCCTCCTTAGGTAGACGTCTGTGACAGGCCTGCTCCCGCTGGGACTGGGGAGCAGAGCTCGCTCTACGCTGGGCTGGCAGTGGGAACGGGGAACGGAACTGCCTGGGTAATCTCCCARTAAACCAGGCCTATTTATCAGGGAGGTAATGATAAGAATCAGATTTAAAGGTGAACCCTGAGATGGGTCAGAGCCTTGCACAGGCGGTAACGCGTCTGCAGGAGGAGTGGCTGATAACCCGGGACAATGCGGAGSACCGGCCTGTCAGATAAATAAAACAAACGGCCGCTGTCCTATAAAGATAGACCACGTGGTGMTGGCCAGGCCGCTARGCAGAACAAACGCAGCACYGTGGAGGTGGAGAAGAAGAGGAGTGATGGCTAGAGAAAGAGAGAACACGTCTTTAAGGCAGGAGAAAGGCAGGGTCTGAGTGGGCAGCAGATAGAGCAGAAGCAGTTATAGCCAGTGACACACAACTGGTCCAAGATTCATTAATAAACAATAATAATAATAATTTTTAAAAACGGAACCAAAGAGAGCCACAAGTTGTGCTGCATCATTGGTCCAGAGCTCATTGCTCCAGCTCATTGATCGAGCGCTCATTGGTCCAGAGCTCATTGGTCCCCACCTCGTGGGCGTCTGAGCCTGAGTGAATTGTCCTCTGCTCGTTGTGTCGCCCTTTGAGGTCATCAATGGCCGCCCTGATCCTCAGGCACTTCCCCTCTGAGGAACAACAGAGCACTGAAGTACTGACCTCTGGGAATCTTTCGGTTCAGGATCCTGTGAGGTCATGTTTTCCGTCCTCTCTCCAGGCACATGTTGTCCTGTCCCTGACCAGCCCGGCTAACTGAATCAACTCACACAGCTACTCCAGTTATGATAATATACTAGCTGGAGAATAACAATAGAGAGTATCCACTGGGCAAATCAACGTTGTTTCCACGTCATTTCAACAAAGAAATTCTGATTGGATTTGCAAAAAGTAATCAACGTAAGGGAATTGAGTATTTTTTTCACCCAACGTTTAACCTAAATCCAATGTCATGATGACATATTTTGTTGATTTCACATTGAATTCACGTTAGTTGACAACTCAACCAAATGTAAATCAAATCTAGATGTTGAACTGACGTCTGTGCTCAGTGGGTACTAGCACTAGAATAATATAATGAAATAATACGTCCTGAAGCCATGAGTGACAGAAGGATATCCTGTGTAACTTGATAAACAGAAGAGGGATACATACATCTGCAGTACTGTACAGGTTTGTCACCTGTAACTGATGTCTTAACAGCCTCTACATAAATCACTCATTAAAGACCTTCAAGCCCAGTGGATGTGGATAGACATCCTCCTTCTCATCCTACAGGCTGAATTAATGGATGAGCCTCGTCTCCTCAGAAGACTGATGAGATCAGGAGAGAGCTCAGGAGACCAATCAACAGTGTCACCTCAGTGTCTGCAGCGAGGCGCTGTCTGTCACTGGGTCACGTCAAACAGCACCCTGACACTAGGCATCAGTCACTTCCTCCCTCTACTCTGCATTACTGGAGATAAACACGTCACTATTGAGCCTCACTGGCTGCAATTAACTGGCCCCTAATGCATCTAGAAGTACTTGGATGGATGCAAATACTCTACAATGCCGTGTTTTAGCTATGTTTTTGAGAATATATAATTTTTTCCCAACCAGATTTTACCAAAGTTGTGAAAATGTGAGTAAGGAAGCATTAAAAACAAAAGAAAATGATTTATGTAGGTACTAAATACACAAAACTAAGCTTAAGATAAATATAATACTGGTCTGGTTCATAATGTTTAGATGTTGGTCTATTTTCAGACTAGAAAACAACAACAAAAACATCAGAGAACCAGTTGACAATGGGACAAAGGGAGTGTTCTTTAAAGGGGAATAGAGTTGTTGTGGAAATTTCAGTACAGGAAGTACATAATGAAATGACTATTTCCTGCTTTTAACAATGCCCTAAAACATATTTCTTGATTGGGCAGAGGAGGCAGTTGGTTGCCCCTTTGGGCTGCCTTCCTAATAACACAACATTAGTCCAGAGACATACAAAAGCTTTGAATTTGCAGGAAGTCAAAGGCAAACAAAACTATGTGACTATAACAACTAATTTAGATCACACATTTTGAGGCTCTACTGTTTACATTTCCCATGAGGTGATTGTTGTTACTCCGATCATGCAGATGCATACTCATCATACTGTATCAACGATGTCCAAACATGATGTCAGAATGCACTGTAGCATGACACTCACTGAGTCAGATGGTACTAAAGTTGATATCCAGAAAATAGTATGCTTTTCTGAAATGACACAAGAACCAAACTGCCATAAGAACTAAAGCACTGTGTTCTGAAGAGTTGTTATTGACGAGTTTTATACAGTATTTACATAGCATATCGGCTGAAATCCTCCACTAAAGCCTATAACACACTGTTCTGGTCTAGAGCACTGCCTGTCTGGCAGGGACATGGTGACCTAATCCCAGTCCTGTTCTACCACAACAACATAAAAGTGAGGGAAAAATATTCCTACAGGTAGGTTTCTCTGCCTTCTGTTTTTCCCCAACACATTTTTCACTCTAACATACATATTGTTTAAAAACATTTTTTGTTGCTTTGTTTATCCATACACACATATGGACACTTTGGCTGCTGGTAACGGTGTGACGACAACAACAACAAAAATAGATTAACACCAACCCCCTCTTCGCATTCCAGGTTTTGGTTCCCATGCGTGTTGGGAATTCAATTACATCCTATTTGACGCAGAACACACAACATATCATTGTTTTGATTTTCGATAGGACGAGCAGAAGTTATTCATCTCACTGTGAACAAGTTCCTTTTTTCTAAGAAGTCAGAGTTCCCCCCTCCCCCCTTCTCTCTCTCCTTTACGCTAGTGTCTGCAGCTGTATTTTTAATCAAGGGAAGGATCCATAGAGAAATGGCCATTTCTTCTTTTCTTTCCCAGCATTACATTCTTACCCCTCCTGTCTCTGCTCATGGATCACTGGTTAGCTTAGAAATACAGCCGGCACAAAAGCAGCAGCTGACATGTGGGGCTTAATGGCAATAATGGCCATTTTTAAGCCCAATCAATCACATTTAGTGGACATCTCCATTTTTTGTCCCTGAAAAGGTATAAATAATAATAATGATAGAAAGAAGTCTAGAGAAGAAATGCTACAGGGAGAGAGAAAAGCACCTCCTCTGTAAATATTTTAACTGCTTATTACGATTTGGAGCCTGGTACAAAAGAAGCATCTGTGCTCCACAGAGCAGGCTGAATGGACAGACCCAGATGGTTCTTAGAACCAAACAGTGAAAACTGATCCATGAGCTTGGCAAAGTAAAGCCCATTTATTTAACTATTTATTTATTGTGTGTGTGTGTACTTGTGAGAGTCAGTGTGTGTGTGTGTGTGTGTGTGTGTTTGTGTGGGTGTCTGTGCTGGTGTGTGTATTGAGTGTGTGTGAGTGTGTGTGCAGTTGCTTTTATGTGTGGGTGTAAGTGTGTTTTTGATTGCACAAATTGATCTGCAGTCCAAAATCCCTGGTCCTACACCAAAAGCCCTGACAGAGGACAGAATTCTTTGGACAGACCATAAAATGTGCAATGAATACCTCCATTTGTTTATCTTTGCAAGGTTCATATATTTCAATGTCTCTTCGCCTTTCTTTTATGATTCTCCCTGACTTGCGGTGTGATTCGTAGACACACAACACAGAGAGCCGAGGGAAAGGGGGGCTGATGAGTCGGGTTGTCTCAGCACAACAATGCACTTAATTTATTACTGTCAATAGCCTTTTTCTGGCTATTAGAAAAATAAATGTATTTCAAAGATCCCTCCCTGGAAAGTGGAGCCTGAATTAACAATGAGGATGATGTGTAAAGGAGACTTGCTGCTGAAAGTTCACATTGCTCCCGCTCTGTCCCTCAGAATAATGAAGGTACATGTAATAAAGGAGTAAAGACAGAGAGCATAGCTTTTCACAAGATAATATGGAAAATGTTACAGCTTTCATCCCTTCCTAATCCTCCGTGCTCTTTTATCTTGTTGGGTTTTTATTGGCCGAGCTGCTCCTGGGAACTTTACCCTAATAAAAAACAATCCTGCGGAATTTTCCAGAGAATTTATGCACTATGCAAAAAGATAGACATGCCATGCCACTTCCTCAGTGGACACTTCTTTACATAATGACACAAAAGGAATGTAATGCTTGTAATTGTTTTAGTGTTTAAGCAGGATAAATAAGACTGTGTCCTAACTGTGATCGTACATAGGGAGAGTCTGTATTGCTCATTAGACCACAACACAGTAGGGTTTCAGCCTCTGTCACTGTGGCTGATGGATCTGAACACCAGAGAGGGCTTTACATGTGCTGTGGGTTGAAGCAGTCAGATACACATAAACAAGGTAGGTCTGTGGCAGAGTAGGTAGGTACAGTATAATGGATATCTTGGCAAACAGAGTTTATTCTGGACCCTGTCCATCACCAGTCTAAGCCCTCCCAGGTAGTAACGTACTACTGATGTGCATGCCTCATTCAACTGAATAATTTCAATGGGTAAATAAAAATGTACTTGATACTCTGAATTAAATTTTTCTTTTTAAATTAACAGACATTTAAATAGAATATTCAGCATAATATTCAGAAAGTACACTCTGTCTGTGTAAAATGACACGTGAACGACATACAAACAGTGACAGAAAATGTTGTCAAGGGCACGATGAATCATGTGATTTGAAATTTGTTTGATTCAGCTCTTCTGGAGGGCACATTTGAAAGAAAGAAGCTCTGTTCATTTTCAAAATCAAACTCATAAAAGCATCATATGAGCAATAACAGAACAGAGGGGCCTAGTGGAAATTTACATATTAATCCAATGTTAAAATTCCCCCTGTATAACATTTTTTACAGGGTAAAATAAAAGAGAAATGCTTCATGACTAAATGAATGTGGCCAGTGCCAAGACTTTGTTCTGGGTGCTCTGCATTTCTGAGAGCGTAGATTCGTCGCCACAGTAACTCAGCAGCTCTGAGCCGTAATAAACCAGGCGCTGGGGCGATGGAAGGATGGAGGAGAGGTGGAGAATACATTGTTCCATCACTCAACTCTCTGACTCTGCTCTGGTCATCCTCACCAAAGGCCTTTGTAGCTACTGAGGTTATATCATACTTATGCAGTAAGGAGTAAGCAAATCAAAGATTTATACAAATCCTTTAATATAATTCCATCAGACAAATCAAATAAGTGATAGACAGTATGTTATAAAATATCTCTGGTTTCCATGCTACATGGTCAGACACTGGTAAACCAGTACAACTTATAAACCAGGGGTCAGAGTGTGAGGCCTAGGAGCTGCAGCCCTGCGACCACCAGGGGTTAGTTAGCTGACCAGTGGGCCAGGCCTCAGCCCTCTCAATGCTTCTCTAGTGTGATAAATAATCAAATTCTAGATGTACAGCATCAGATTGATGTGAAGGTGATCCATACATCATCCATACATCATGTTAGCTGACAGGCCGGACGCCTCATACACACAGGGGTAGATGAGGGGAGATCAGAGGGGAGATGAGACCAGCTGTTGCTGACAGGGCCTGTATTGGGGACTGCTAAATAGAATGCACTAAACTATACATGATGTTGGCATGACAAAGTTGAGTTGATCGCAGATTATTGCAATGCTGAACAGTGCTCAAAACAGCCGACTGACCGTCGGGCAAAGTCTCTCAGCCAAGATTACTAGTGAAGAAGATTCTAGTTTGCATGTCAGTTTACAACCCAAATCTGCCAGACTTGTGTGACAGAGGCAGGATTACATGTGAATCCCTCCCTGCAAAGTCTGTCTCCTCATAGAGACCATAAGCAGAGCCTATCAGGAGCACTTGGTGGTGATAGGAGCAGGAGAGGCTGTCTCTGAGAGGGGTCAGAGATCGAGGGTATCAGGAATCAAGGTAAGACCCAGATGCAGACTATCGAAGTAACAATGTTTATTGTGGCAACAGGGGCAGGCAAAGACAGGTCAAGGCAGGCAGGGGTCGGCAATCCAGGGTAAGGCAAAGGTACAGGACGGAAGGCGGACTCAGGGTCAGGGACAGGCAGAGTTCAGTAATCCAGAGTTGGAGCAAAGGTACAGGACGGCAGGCAGGATCAGGGTCAGGCAGAGAGGTCAGGCGGGCGGGAACAGGGTCAGGACAGGCAAAGGTCAAAAACCAGGAGGACGAGGAAAGAGAGGCTGGGAAACGATAGGCGCTGACAGGAAAAACGCTGGTTAGCTTGAACGAACAAGGCGAACTGGCAACAAACAGACAGAGAACACAGGTATAAATACACAGGGGATAATAGTGAAGATGGGCGACACCTGGAGGGGGGTGGAGACAAGCTCAAGGACAGGTGAAACAGATCAGGGCGTGACAAAGGGTGTGTGGTTTGTGGGTAGAGGTTAGCGGTTAGCGGTAAAACGTGTAATCATTAGTCCAAAATGTTTTGCAACAGAAATCGTTTACTCCAAACAGGAAACGTTTTGCAATGTAAACAAGAGTTTATATTGGACAAATGAAGGTAGGTCCCTCCCTGTTGCATTCAGTTTGCTTCTGTTTGGTTCCGTTTGGTTCCGTTTGGTTGAATACACCACAGGTTTGTGGTCCTCCCCTGTGTGGATGGTCAGGACACTCCGATCTTATCCAAAACGTTGGTCAAATACTTCCACAGCATGGAGCGTGCAACTTTCTTTTTCAATTGTATAGTTTATCCTTTGTTAGTAAGCATTTTACCTAAAGGTGAATTCTTTCTTTCTTTACTCCACTGGCTGTCAGAGGAACAGATGATGGAAAGGGAGAGGAGCTAACTCCCAGAGTCGGAACAACACACTCCTTAACACATTTGGCTACACAAGCTGCAACCCCAGATCTACATATTTATTCAATAAGTGACCATCTGGGCCCAAGCCAACTGAAGCTGACAACTTTCTGTTCATATGTCCATGGTTTTTGGGGGGACTTTTGTTTGTCTCGGAAAGGAAGGAAAGACAACTAAGTCAAAGAGAGAAAAGGGAATAAGCAGAGTAACTTCAACTCTTTACTCCTGGGCCTTAGTTTCAATATTTGAATTCCTAATTGAATGTCAAGATGTGCTTGATTAATAAGAGGGTGTTAATTCAACGTCATCTTCTCTTTGATTCCTCTGCAGTCAGGGAGGAAAATAAACACTGATGCAAGGCTGACTCCCTGACTCTCTTCCTGCCTCTCCACTGAACTACGCAGCGCCACTAAAACAATTCGTCCTCCTCGTCATTCGTTCTCAGTCCAGCTGAGTTCTTATTGGCCATCTCCAAACAGACGCCTGTAGCCTCTCAAACAGCTGTGTCCGCTGTTCCACCGTATAGCACTAATCTGATTAATGCACTCAGCAACAACAGCAACAATAAGGCCTGCTGATATACATAATTGTAATCAAGTCTGACAATGATGTAAAATAAAAACCATGCATAAATCAGGAGGACTTTGTGCTCCATGTGCTCTGTATCCACTGGGGCTCCTTGGACGGAGAGTGAGACAGCCAGGCAGGCTGCTAGTGGAGGAGGGGGCGCTACAGGCTCGCTCTCCCTGGCCTCTGTGGATTCCTATGGAGCAGCAGACTGTAAAGTAAAGTTTGGATGGTGGAGCGGTGGTGTCTGGCCTGGATTGGCTGGGAGTCTATAGGCCATTTGCGCTACATTTAGGCCCCTCAACTTACACATAGGCACATAACTGGATCTGCTGCTGTAAGATTTGAGCATGTAAGGAGAGCCAAACTAGGGAGGCTCTTATGTGTGGCCCCCTAACCACAAAGCCTCCTCACACCACACACACACACACACACACACACACACACACACACACACACACACACACACACACACACACACACACACACACACACACACACACACACACACACACACACACACACACACACACACACACACACACACACACACCACACACACACACACACACACACACACATACACACACACACACCTTACCCTAACATTAGTGTTATTAATGTACCAGTGTCATGCATGGCCTGTGACTACTGCCTCTCGCTTCCAAACACATATTTTAACCTCACTCCTTCCTCCTCAACAAATAAGGTGTTTAGAGAATGATTTCCAGGGCGCTGTCCGTTTCCATAGAGATGYCATTAAATGAAAAGGACACAAAAATCATAGTGGGTGATACATGCGGTTGGTRYTGGATGACACACTCCGCAGCTTCTCACCCAGGCTTGTGTTGTATTCAAAACCCTGGAGCCAGAAGCCACGTTTTTTCCCCTTCTCTCTTTGTTGTACAAAAGAGCAAATTAAAATGTATCTCAACCGCGTCATGACTGACAAGCCATTGTTCATCTGCTGTTAGCACATTGATCCCCTGTATTTATTGTTTGTCATGGCACTGTAAATCATGTCACTAAAAATGCCATCAGTGATGTGGGAGACAGGGGCTAGTCTCAGGGAGAGGATTGGTGTAACAGGGGGAAGGAGAGTGGGAAGTGAGGGGAGAGACCTGTGGAATCTCAGAGATATCCCATCCTCATGCCTCCCGGGCCATTAACTGCCTGTCAAACCACCAACAGGCTCTCTCCATGTCTGATTGTCTATCTCTGTCTGGAACGGAGGAGAGGTATTCAGCTCACATTCACAATCAATGGGGAAAGATACTGTATATTTTCCTATAAGCAAATAAAAACTAAAACTAAATAAAAGTATTCCATTATCTATTTGAGCTGTAGAAAATGTGATATATGCTGATTAGTATTATTATCTGTCTGCAAAGCTATGTAAAACSACAACATTACTCTCTGGGRATATTAACTTACTTCTCCTTGTCATAGTGTCTGAGACGTTGGACAATATCAACCGCATGGAGCGAGAACAGCAGCTATTTGTTCTGCATTCTTCCTATATTTGATGCACTAATTATATAGTTAGGGAGGTGGCAGAGAGGCTAGGGGGTGTGTATGGGACAAAACCTCCTAAGTGGCGGTATTTGTCATTCTCAGGGCCAACTCAAGAGACCAAAAGCAGCKCCTTTGCGTAGCCTGTCAACTATGTCCCGCGTTTAATATAATTACCATTTTTATTGGATTTTTATTTTGCGGCAACAAAAGGGCCATCTGCTGTGGAGCAATACTCCAGTAGACCTCTAAGATCAGCTGTGAGACAATACTGGAGACTGGATCAAAGAGCTGCTCTGCTCTGTGTTTCACTCCCAAACTTCACTCCCCAGCCAAGCCTCTCCCTCCCTGTCTCCCCCTTTTACTCTCTCTCTCACTCTCTCTCCTTTATCTCTCCCCCTTTCACTCTCGCTCCCCCCTTCACTCCCGGTTCTAGCCTCTCCCTCAATCCCCCCTAACCACCAGATCAAACAGCTTCCCACATCATTCTCTCTCCTCTCCCCTCCACAACAGAAGCTTTACATATTTCGGAGAATCACTTAATTTGTCCCTTTTATACACATGCTGGTTAAGTGCAGGGTGGAAAATGATCTCCTATTTTTTTCATTATAGAGATGAAGGGAACAATTCAATTTTTCTACCCACTCATTTTATCCCTTGATGATGCCCTTCAAACTCTTCCGACAGAGGTAGATAGAGAATATCCCTAGCCAGTGGTTAAGGAGAGGTTGATTGAAGATGTTTAGCGTTGGAGATTGCCTGGACTACAGAATCTCATAAAGGGCATGTTATTATTGTCTCTGCATAGCAGTGAGTGAGTCAGAACTGATCATAGTATTCTCATGGCCCATTGTCTATTCTCTAGACGATTGTCAATTGTTCCACTACCTCACATGTAATGATCTTGATAATACATTTTGAACACTGATCTCAGCTCTGTCTCTGTCTGGGTGGAGGCTCAGAATCCATGATAAGAACACTTCAAAGTTGACTTGCCAGCTAACAGGGATATGGCCTATGMGCTCTGATGATTCAAGTTGTACTAAAGTCAGTAGAACAAGTKTAMGTGTGAAGTAAAGAGTAATTCAATATCACTCCTGCTACTCATGTTATTACTACTTTACTACTGCTTCACCTGACAAATGACTACCATTACATTGTATTTAAGGAACCTGACTGCCCCTCCTAATCCTCCCTAGCCTGTCCCAGTCCCAGCGGCCCCTGACACAGAGAGGAGAGGGGTGTTAAATGGTTCTCCACGGGGGCTGGAGCCTGGTGGCAGCAGTTGGGGGACCTCCGCCCTCTCTCTCCTTCTCCCTCTCTCCCCTTTCTTCCTCCCCCTCTCTTTCTACTATTTCACTGGCTGCACCTCTCCCCCTTCTCACTATCTCTCACTCTCGCCCTCCCTCTCTCCCTACCCCACTTTCTCTCCCTCCCTCTATCTCCCCCTTGCTCTCACTCCCTACCCCCCTCTCCTCTCACCCTCTCCATCTTCCCCTTCCCTCTCTTCCCTCCCTTTTCTCTCTGTGGGATCATATTTCTGAGGGTTATCAAGCGGCTCATTTAAATGAGGACTGGTCACAGCAGGAACCAGCTGAACAAAGTTACTATTACCAGGGCCTCGCCTGTGCTGTTCTCACTCCCAGCTAATTGGCTTTGACTGCATTTGTTTAAATCCACAGAGGAAGAAAGAGAAAAGGGAAAATGCAGTGAAACTGAAGTGTGTCAGTTTGGCCAGACAGGGTGGCACTTTAGAAAAAAGACAACCTGGGCTTTTTAAAGAGAGACGGGGTGGCGGGTGAGAGGGGTGGAGGGGGGAGAAGCGGGAGCAGGCCTTGTCACTTGTCACCTCCCCCCAGTCAGTCAGTCACTGGGCTGCCGGGTTGGTCACGGCTGGTCCACACACACACACACACACACACACACACACACACACACACACACACACCACACACACACACACACACACACACACACACACACACACACACACACACACACACACACACACACACACACACACACACACACACACACACACACACACACACACACACACACTCTGGTCACCTCTGGGGGTCTCAGCTCCCCAATCAGCAGGATTATTCACACACCACACATATGAACACACATACACATGGTGCGCACACAAGCAGGTACACATGCAGACAGGCAGGCACACACACACACACACGGACGCTAATTTCCCCAAACACACGCAGCACACACACCTAAAATATATAAATATATATACTGCATATATTTATATCTATATATACAGTACCAGTCAAAAGTTTTGGACACACCTACTCATTCCAGTTTTTTTAAAGTTTTTTTACTATATTTTAGATTGTAGAATAATAGTGAAGACATCAAAACTATAAAATACCACATATGGAATCATGTAGTAACCAAAAAAAGTGCTAAAGAATCTAATAAATGCTTCACAGAGTTCAAGTAACCAACACATCTCAACATCAACTGTTTAGAGGAGACTGCATGAATCAGGCCTTCAATGGTCGAATTGCTGCAAATAACCCACTACTAAAGGACACCAATAAGAAGAAGAGACTTGCTTGGGCCAAGAAACATGAGCAATGGACATTAGACTGGTGAAATCTGTTCCTTTGGTCTGATGAGTCCAAATTTGAGATTTTTGGTTCCAACCGCCTTGTCTTTGTGAGACGCAGAGTAGGTAAACGGATGATCTCCACATGCGTGGTTCCTTCCGTGAAGCATGGAGGAGGAGGTGTGATGGTGTGGGGGTGCTTTGCTGGTGACATTGTCTGTGATTTATTTAGAATCCAAGGCACACTTAGCCAGCATGGCTACCACAGCCTTCTGCAGCGATATGCCATCCCATCTGGTTTCCGCTTATTATTTTTTTAAATTGTAATTTAACTAGGCAAGTCAGTTAAGAACAAATTCTTATTTACAATGACAGCCTAGGAACAGTGGGTTAACTGCCTTGTTCAGGGGCAGAACAACAGATTTTTACCTTGTCAGCCCGGGGATTAATCTAGCAACCTTTAGGTTACTGGCCCAACGCTCTAACCACTAGGCTACCTGCCTCCCTGCTTAGTGGGACTGTCATTTGTTTTTCAACAGGACAATGACCCAAAACACACCTCCAGGCCATGTAAGAGCTATTTGACCAAGAAGGAGAGTGATGGAGTGCTGCATCAGATGACCTGGCCTCCACAATCACCCGACCTCAACCCACTTGAGGGATGAGTTGAACCGCAGGGTGAAGGAAAAGCAGCCAACAAGTGCTCAGCATATGTGGGAACTCCTTCAAGACTGTTGGAAAAGCATTCCTCATGAAGCTGGTTGAGAGAATGCCAAGAGTGTGCAAAGCTATCATCAAGGCACAGGGTGGCTACTTTGAAGAATCTAAAATATATCAAAAATATTTTGATTTGTTTAACACTTTTTTGGTTACTACATGTGTTATTTCATAGTTTTGATGTCTTCACTGTTATTCTCCAATGTAATAAATAGTAAAAATAAAGAAAAACCCTTGAATCAGTAGTTGTGTCCAAACTTTTGACTGGTACGGTGTATTTATATGTTTTATTGCCACATACAGTACATCGGATAGGTGCAGTGAAATGTGCTATTTTACAGGCACATTTGTACATGGTAGCTCCTATGGTATGACTATGAAAAAGCTTTGATCTCCAGTATAACAACAGTTGACACCAGTTAGGAGAACCTTAAAGGGCATCCAGTATGTTTGCCTCAGCAGCTTTTTAAAGGACATCATTGGGAAAGGGGGATACCTAGTCAGTTGTCCAACTGAATCTTTTCCACTCAAATGTGTTTTCCACATTTAACCCAATCCCTCTGAATCAGAGAGGTGCGGGGGGCTGCCTTCATCCATGACTTCAGCGCCCGGGGAACAGTTCTGTCCCTGCTTTGCTCAGGGGCAGAACAACAGATTTGTACCTTGTCAGCTCGGGGATTTGATCCAGCAACCTTCTGGTTACTGGCCCAACACTCTAACCACTAGGCTACCTGCCACCCCATTGATCCTTTTACATATATTAAAATGAAGCCTGTCCAATTCTGCATAGTTACCACTCCTACCGCTGCATGGTGAATTACAGCAGAGGCAGACAAATGAATCTGGCCATCAACCTATGGCGTTCTGAGGTGACTGAATGGGTGGCGAAGCAAATGAAAAACCCTGGTAGCAGCAGTCCTCTGTTCTGTCAGTCCTCCGCTCTGCTCCGGCCTTTTAATCCACATAAATAAAAGCAAACCAAAACAGTAACGGTCAACAGTGTTTTTCATCCTCCGTCCATGTTTTTTCTTCTTTAACTTCTTGACCACACCTTGCCTTGTATCAGGCTAAAAAGGGGTTCCTTGTAAACTTTATTGCAGCGGTGTCAAAAAGACTCCCATCGAAGACGCAGTAAATATTCTAACGGGGTCTGGATGCAAGGCCATTCCTGCTGGCTCCAGGCACTGAATTAGGCCAGCCTGTTTCTAGTTATAGAGTCATTAAAGAGATCTTACAGCCACAGCAAATGGTTTCCTGTCCTGAGTGCTTAACTCCTGTACTAGGAAATGTCCTAGGCCGTAAAGGGTGAACCAAACTTCCTGAAACATTTTTAAAGTTACCACTGGGTCCGTGGGGCCAAACGAAGCAGCCGACCGGCGTGTTCCAACCCTTTCGATGTGGCCAATCAAACGAGACCCCGCTTGAACCTAACATGACATTGACCGTTTAAACAGGTGGTGTCCATTTATTGGGAAGGACCGGCATATTCAATCGAGAGGAGGGAAATGTTTGGGAAAATGCTCGACATGCTTAAGAGTGACAGGACAAATAAATAATGACTATGTTGTAGCCATGGCAAACACGATTGGTCAACGTGAACAAACATGGACAATGATTATATAGTGTCTACTTCAGATAGAGACAATATTAAACTGCATTTATGCTTAACAATATGCTCAACAATCAGTAGTAGTGCTCTAGACATCACTACCAACTGTATGGGTGAAAAGCTTTGTTTCCAATTCCACCCAGTGTTTTATTACACTTCCAGTGCCAAGTGTTAGTCTATGAATTAGTCATGTTTATAGTATGGACTTATGTCCCATTGTGTTGGATGAAATGAATAAACAAAGACATTGAATGACACATGAAACCAGGGCATATGTCCACACATTATAAAATAACATAATGCCTCAATCATCTAGCTACTAAGTCCTATCTGCCAACTGTTCCTAGGAGGAACAAACAAACTATATCCTCTAACCACATTATTCAAGACAGTGAGTGAGCAAAAGTGTGTGTGTGTCCATATCTCTGTGTGTGTGTCTTCTTCTGCGATCACACATCCGCACATCCCAAGTGAAAGAATGGGCCATTCCTCGGAGATGCTCTCCCATGCCCCCTCTGCTCTGCCTGCTCAGCAGCAGGCTGTGTATAGTAGGCCTAATGGCTCCCAGGGTGGTTAAGATGTGACCTGAGACCTGAGAGGGAGAACACCTGCTCTTACCTGCCCATCCCTAACACACTCTACAGGTAACTCTGCCTTTGTCTGTCTCTACAACAGGCCCACCACGCTCACTGTTACCAGAGCACACTGTGTGTTGTCTGTTCTTCTTACAAGAGGCCACCAGCTCTCACTGTTCGCAGAGCACACTGCTTCTGTTCCTGTCCTCTACAACAGGCCCACCACTACCCACTGTTCCCCAGAGCAACTGTTGTCTGTCCTCTCTACAACAGGGCCACCATACTCACTGTTCCCAGAGCACACTGTGTGTCTGGCTCTACAAACAGGCCCACCATACCGTCACCTGTTCCCAGAGCACACTGTCTGTCTGTCTTACAACAGGCCACCACGACTCACTGTTCCAGAGCACACTGTGTGCGTCTGTCCCCTCTACAACAGCCCCACCACTACCACACTGTTCCTGAGCACACTGTCTGTCTGTCTTCTACAACAGGCCCACACGACGATCACTGTTCCCAGAGCACACTGTTGTCTGTCTGTCTGTCTGTCTCTAACAAAGAGCCCACGCCCGCTGCACTGTTCCCAGAGCAACTGTCTGTCTGTCTGTCTACACACAGGCCCACCAACGACTCACTGTTCCAGAGCACACTGTGTGTCTGTCTGTCTCTACAACAAGCCCACCACGTCTCACTGTTCCCCAGAGCACACCTGTCTTCTGTCTGTCTGTCTCTACAACAGGCCCACCATGACTCACTGTTCCAGAGCACACTGTGTGTCTGTCTCTACAACAGGCCACCACGACTCACTGTTTCCCAGAGCACACTGTGTGTCTGTGCTCTACCAACAGGCCACCACTACTCACTTTCCAGAGCACACTTGGTGTGTCTGTCTCTACAACAAGGCCCACCACGACTCACTGTTCCAGAGCACACTTGGTCGTTGTCTCTACAACAGGCCCACCACTACTCACTGTTCCCAGAGCACACTGTGTGTTCTGTCTCTACAAGGCCCGACCATGACTCACTGTTCCCAGAGCACACTGTTGTCTGTCTCTACAAAAGGCCCACCATGACTCACTGTTTCCCAGAGCACACTGTTGTCTGTCTGCTCTACAACAGGCCCACACACCTCACTGTTCCCGAGCACACTGTTTGTCTGTCTCTAAACAACCCACACTACTCACTGTTCCCAGACACACTGTCCTTTCTGCTCTAACACAGGCCCACCACTACCCACTGTTCCCAGAGCACACTGTCGTGTCTGTGTCTACAACAGGCCCACCACACTCACTGGTTCCAGAGCACACTGTGTGTTCTGTCTCTACAACAGGCCACCATGACTCACTGTTCCCAGAGCACACTGTGTGTCCTGTCTCTACAACAGGCCCACCACTGCTCACTGTTCCCAGAGGCACACTGTCTTCTGTCTGTCTCTACAACAGGCCCACACGACTCACTGTTCCAGAGCACACTGTTTGTCTGTCTCTAACAACAGGCCCACCACTGACTCACTGTTCCCAGAGCACACTGTCGTGTCCTGTCCTAACTACAGGCCACCACGACTCACGGCTTCCCAGAGCACACTGTGTGTCTGTCTCTACAACAGGCCCACCAGACTCCACTGTTTCCCAGAGCACACTGTTTGTCTGTCTGTCTGTCTCTACCAGGCCACCATGACTCACTGTTCCAGAGCACACTGTTTGTTCTGTCTGTCGTCTCTACAACTAGGCCCACCAGACTCACTGTTCAGAGGCACACTGTCTTGTCTGTCTTCCTCTACAACAGGGCCCACCACGAACTCACTGTTCCCAGAGCACACTGTGTGTCTGTCTCTACAACAGGCCACCACTACCCACTGTTGCCAAGAGCACACTGTGTGTCTGTCCTCTACAAACAGGCCCACCACTACTCACTGTTCCCAGAGCAACTGTGTGTCTGTCTCTACAACAGGCCCACCACTGACCCACTGTTCCCAGAGCACACTGTGTGTCTGTCTCTACAACAGGTCCTCACCACTACCCGACTGTTCCCAGAGCCAACTGTTTGTCTGTCTCTACAACAGGCCGACCACGTACTCACTGTTTCCAGAGCACACTGTGCTGTCTGTCTTCTAGCAACAGGCCACCACGACTCACTGTTCCCAGAGCAACCTGTGTGTCTGTCTCTACAACAGGCCACCACGACTCACTGTTCCCAGAGCACACTGTGTGTCTGTCTCTACAAAGGCCCACCACGACTCACTGTTCCAGAGCACACTGTGTGTCTGTCTCTACAACAGGCCCACCATGACTCACTGTTTCCAAGAGCACACTGTGTGTCTGTCTTCCTCTACACGAGGTGCCCACCACAGACTCACTGTTCCAGAGCACACTGTCTGTGTCTGTCTCTTACACAGGCCCACCACTACCACTGTTCCCAGAGCACACTGTGTGTCTGTCGTCTCTACAACAGGCCCACCACGACTCACTGTTCCAGAGCACACTGTGTGTCTGTGTCTACAGACAGGCCCCTACCAACTCACTGTTCCCAGAGCACATCTGTGTGTCTGTCTGTCTCTACAACAGCCCACCATGACTCACTGTTCCCAGAGCAACACCTGTGTGTCTGTCTCTACAACAGGCCCACCAGCTAACTCACTGTTCCCAGAGCACACTGTGTGTCTGTCTGTCTGTCTCTACAACGGCCACACGACTCACTGTTCCCCAGAGCACACTGTTGTCTGTCTGTCTCTACAACAGGCCCACCACGACCACACTGTTCCTAGAGCACACTGTTGTGTCTGTCTCTACAACAGGGCCACCACACTCACTTGGTTCCCGAGGCACACTGTGTGTCTGTCTCTACAACAGGCCCACCATACCTCACTGTTCCCAGAGCACACTGTCTGTCTGTCTCTACAACAAGGCCCACCACGCTCACTGTTCCAGAGCCACACTGTTCGTCTGGTCCTCTACAACGAGGCCCACCACTACTCACTGTTCCCAGAGCACACTGTTGTCTGTCTTACAACAGGCCCCCACGACTCACTGTTTCCCAGAGCACAAACTGTTGTGTCTGTCTCTTACAACAGGCCCACCACGCTCACTGGTTCCCAGAGCACACTGTCTGTCTGTCTCTACAACAGGCCACCCAGACTCACTGTTTCCCAGATGCAACACTGTGTTGTCTGTCCTCCAACAGCCCACCACGCTCAATGTTCCAGAGCAGCACTCTGTTGTCTGTCCTGTCCTGTCTGCTACAACAGGCCCACCACGACCTCAACTGTTCCCAGAGCACACTGTTTGTCTGTTCTACAACAGGCCACCATGACTCACTGGTTCAGAGCACAACTGTTGTCTGTGCTCTACAACAGGCCCACATAGGAGTACTCACGTGTTCCGCAGAGCACACTGTGTGTCTGTCTGCCTTCTCACAACAGCGCCACCACTGGACCTTCCCACAACTTGGTTGCCAGCAGCACACTGTTTGTCTGTCTCTACAACAGGCCCAATCCAACTCATGCACTGTTGCGCGGCAGAGCACACTGTGTTGTCTGTCTCTACCAACAGGCCCACAGCACTCACTGTTCCCAGAGCACACGTGTGTCGTCGTCTTCCTATGTCAAAAGTGCTGCTTCGTCGCTTCGTCTGTCTCTGTTGCCGCTGCCTGTCGTCTGTCTGTCTGTCTTCGCTGTCGTGTTGCTGTCTTTGCTGGTTGTTCGCTGGCTGTCAAACAGGCCCAGCACGTACTCACTGTTCCCCAGAGCACACTGGTTTGTCTGTCTCTTAGCAACAGCCCACCACACTCACTGTTCCGGCAGAGCACACTGTCTGGTCTGTGCTGTCTCTACAAGCAGGCCCACCACATGACTCACTGTTCCAAGAGGCACACCTTTGTCTGTCCCTGTCTGTATGCTACATACAGCCCACCAGTACTGCACTGTTTCGCCAGTGCACACTGTTTGTCTGTCTGTCTGTCTGACAAGCAGGCCACCAGTGACCCACTGTTTCCCAGAGCACACTGTCTGTCTGTCTCCTCTAACAAACAGGCCCACCGCACTCCCACTGTTGCCCAGAGCACACTGTTGTCTGTCTGCTACAACAGGCCCACCACACGCCACTGTTACAGAGCACACTGTGGGTCTGTCTCTACAACAGGCCACACGCTTCACTGTTCGCCGAGAGCCACTGTGTCGTCTGTCCCCTCTAACAATAAAAGGCCCCACTTACCCCACATGTTCCCGAGCAAAACTGTGTGCTCTGTCTCTACAACAGGCCAACCACTACCACTGTTCCCAGAGCACCGTGTTTGTCTGTCTCTACAACAGGCCACCACGACTCACTGTTCCCAGAGCACACTGTGTGTCTGTCTCTACAACAGGCCGCACCACGGGACTCACTGTTCCCAGAGCACACTGTCTGTCTGTCTCTACAAGCGGCCCCACCACGACTCACTGTTCCCAAACACACTGTGTGTCTTGTCTCTACAACAGGCCCACCACGACTCACTGTTCCCAGAGCTACCTGTTTGTCCTGTCTGTCTGTCTCTACACAGGCCCACCATGACTCACTGGTTCCCAGAGCACACTGTCTATCTGTCTTCCTCTACAACAGGCCCACCACGACTCACTGTTCCCAGAGCACACTGTGTGTCTGTCTCTACAACAGGCCACCACTACCCACTGTTCACAGAGCACACTTTGTGTCTGTCTCTACAACAGGGCCCACCACTACTCACTGTTCCCAGAGCACACTGTGTGTCTGTCTCTACAACAGGCCCACCACACCCACTGTTCCCAGAGCACACTGTGTGTCTGTCTCTACAACAGGCCCACCACTACTCACTGTTCCCGAGAGCACACTGTGTGTCTTGTCTCTACAACAGGCCCACCACTACCCACTGTTCCCAGAGCTCACTGTGTGTCTGTCTCTACAACAGGCCCACCACTACTCACTGTTCCCAGAGCACACTGTGTGTCTGTCTCTACAACAGGCCCACCACTACCCACTGTTCAGAGCACACTGTGTGTCTGTCTGTCCTCTACAACAAGCCCACCACGCTCACTGTTCCCAGAGCACACTGTCTGTCTGTCTGTCTGTCTCTACAACAGGCCACCATGACTCACTGTTCCCAGCGCACACTGTGTGTCTGTCTCTACACAGGCCACCACTACTCACTGTTCCCAGAGCACACTGTGTGTCTGTCTCTACAACAGGCCCACCACACCCTCACTGTTCCCAGAGCACACTGTGTGTTCTGTCGTCTACACAGGCCCACATACCACTGTTCACAGAGCACACTGTGTCTGTCTCTACAACAGCCCACCACTACCCACTGTCCCAGAGCACACTGTCTGTCTGTCTGTCTGTCTCTACAACAGGCCCACCACGACTCACTGTTCCCAGAGCACACTGTGTGTCTGTCTGTCTCTACAACACCACCACGCTCACTGTTCCCAGAGCACACTGTCTGTCTGTCTGTCTGTCTCTACAACAGGCCACATGACTCACTGTTCCCAGAGCACACTGTGTGTCTGTTCTACAACAGGCCCACCACGACTCACTGTTCCCGAGCACACTGTGTGTCTGTTCTACAACAGGCCCACCACGACTCACTGTTCCAAGCACACTGTTTGTCTGTCTCTACAAACAGGCCCCACCACTGACTCACTGTTCCAGAGCACACTGTGTGTCTGTTCTACAACAGGCCCACCACGACTCACTGTTCCAGAGCACACTCTGTGTCTGTCTCTACAACAGGCCCACCACACTCATGTTCCCAGAGCACACTGTTGTCTGTCTGTCTGCTCTACAACAGGCCCACCATGACTCACTGTTCCCAGAGCACACTGTGTGTCTGTTCTCTACAACAGGCCCACCATGACTCACTGTTCCCAGAGCACCACTGTCTGTCGTCTCTACAACAGGCCCACCACGCTCACTGTTCCCAGAGCACACTGTTTTGTCTGTCTCTACAACAGGCCCACCACGACTCACTGTTCCCAGAGCACACTGTTTGTCTGTCTCTACACAGGCCCACACGACTCACTGTTTCCCAGAGCACACTGTTTTGTCTTCTCTACAACAGGCCCACCACGACTCACTGTCCCAGAGCACACTGTTGTCTGTCTCTACAACAGGCCCACCCATGACTCACTGTTCCCAGAGCACACTGTTGTCTGTCCTCTACAACAGGCCCACCACTACTCACTGTTCCCAGAGCACACTGTGTGTCTGTCTGTCTGTCTCTACAACAGGCCCACCACGTACTCACTGTTCCCAGAGCACACTGTTTGTCTGTCTCTACAAACAGGCCCACCATGACTCACTGTTCCCAGAGCACACTGTTGTGTCTGTCTCTACAACAGGCCCACCACTACTCACTGTTCCCAGAGCACACTGTGTGCTGTCTTCTCTTACAACAGGCCCACCACGACTCACTGTTCCCAGAGCACACTGTCTTGTCTGTCTCTACAACAGGCCCACATACTCACTTTCCCAGAGCACACTGTTTGTCTGTCTCTACAACAGGCCCACCACTACTCACTGTTCCCAGAGCACACTGTCTGTCTGTCTGTCTGTCTGTTGCTCTGTCTGTTGTCTGTCTGTCTGTCTGTCTCTGTCTGTCTGTCGTCTGTCTGTCTGTCTGTCTGTCTGTCTGTCTGTCTGTCTGGTCTGTCTGTCCTGTCTGTCTGTCTGTCTGTCTGTCTGTCTGTCTGTCTGTCTGTCTGGTCTGTCTGTCTGTCTGTCTCTACAAACAGGCCACCACTACTCACTGTTCCCAGAGCACACTGTCTGTCTGTCTCTACAACAGGCCACCACGACTCACTGTCCCAGAGCCACACTGTCTGTCTGTCTGTCTCTACAACAGGCCCACCATGACTCACTGTCCCAAGCACTGTGTCTGTCTGTCTGTCTCTACAACAGCCCACCACTATCACGTTCCCAGTGCACACTGTGTGTCTGTCTCTACAACAGGCCCACTACCCCTGTTCCCAGAGCACACTGTTGTCTGTCTCTACAACAGGCCCACCACTACCACACTGTTCCCAGAGCACACTGTTTGTCTGTCTCTTACAACAGGCCCACACACCTCACTGTTACCAGAGCACACTGTTGTCTGTCTCTACAACAGGCCCACCACGACTCACTGTTCCCAGAGCACACTGTCTGTCTGTCTTCCCTGCAGAACAGGCAGGCAGGCCAGGTCATGCATTAGTTCATGCAGACACATTCATGTTAGCGGATGTATAATGCAGAGCAAAGGRGTGTTTATGACTGTTGAGGTTTGCTGGGCTTAAATATGTCTGTCTGCATGTARGCCTGGGGCACTGGGCTGACACAAAGAGCTAAAATATGATATCACAGGCAGCGGTAGGATAGGGTGAGTAATATCCTTTAAAGATGACTACTTAGATGACTGWTATGAATCAATGCACTCAAAGATAATTAAAGTACAGTAAACGTCTAGTTAATGGCGGGCTGCTATGGGGATATGACTTTTAAAAGCAAAAGATGAACAATGCGTACYTTTTAAAGATGTAGGGTCGACGGCAGGTCAGAGTGACTGAACATCATTCCAGAGAATGCATTAGCAAACATTACCCTGCATGGTTTGGCTGATATTTATTATCTCAAATTATGCTTCTACAGTAGTTCTTGATCTAAATTTAGATTTATACTGTTGTAATAAAGTATTAAACTCAAAGTTAACACAAACATGCACACGCATGCAAATTCATAAAGGTGTATTTACTCTGTTATGACAACCCTCATGGTCAAGGAAGTCTTTGTCACATTTCTTTGACAACATCTTTAATCACAACAACATGTCGTCAATAGCAGCATCCCTAGATATGAACAACATCCCGTCAATAGCAGCATCCCTAGATATGAACAACATCCCGTCAATAGCAGCACTAGCTACCAGATATGAAAATAGTGTGATTCAGTGTGTTGGTGGTTAATGGTGCTGTCCAGTCATTAATCACACTGCTCCAGAGAAAACAGAGGGTTGACTCATGGCAGCCATGGCCAGGTTCTGGGATGAAGATTAGGCCCCTAATGAAAGCAAAACAAAGCTGGGACATGCTAAATTATTGGCACATTTAGAGAAAGTGGCCCCAGAAGGACACTGCCACCAATAATCATTTCAGAAGTGCTGTTTCCTTCGGCTCTCAGACACAATCTGGAGGGGGAATATATGTTGAGGTCGGCTGACAAACCACAGATTTGCCGGTATCTCCGTCTTTCCCAGCTGAGGGGCTGAGGGAAGGCAGTACGGAGCAGAGCACAGCACTGGGCTGGTGTGTCGGCTGCTGCGCCCCCCTGCCTCCCGTTCCCGTCACCCTGCCTCTGTGTAGTTCGCTCCTGGGAACGGACGGGACTCGTCCTCCTTGCCGACTGGCCCCTCTTCTGGCCCTGGGTGCTATGGAGTAACACTCTCCATTTTTCTTCCTCTCTGTTTCTCTCGCTTGCTCTCTCTCTCTGTTTCTCTCTCTCTTTCTGCCTCTTTCTCTCTCTGTCACTTGCTCTCTGCCCACAGCAAGCCTCAGGAAAGCAGGGACAGGCTTCAAAACTGAAAGTAGTGTCCAGCCTGCCATGGTTACAGTGTTTTTCTCTCTCCCTAACTTTGCCTCAGTCGTTGGGCTTAGGGGGATTCTACAGGTCTGGGTGCTGATATCTGCCACACAGGTCATAGATAGACCACAGTGCTGATAACTGGGCATTGTAGAGACAAGGCTGTTTCCTTTACTGACAAATGAAGTGGTGACACTTTACAGATTTGGACTAGATACTTAAAATGTGAATAAATCCACAAAGTATCACCATAAACATTATCCATCTATTTGTTCATGTTCAGCGCCACGTCACAGTACTTTTTCTTCTCAAAATCTGGAAATACAAATCAGAGGATCATGCCAAATGCAAAAGATTAACCAAGAGAGTGGACATGATATGAGACAGACATGAAGCTTTGGCCTAATGACAACTGCCTAAGTTAATGTGTACCACATGCAGTGGAGATGGAGATGGAGGTGGAGGAAGAGGAAATGGTACTTAAAATGGCCATTGTTCTAATTCAGAGGCAATCTGGAGATAATGACACTGACTTCAATTGCAGACAGTCGATTCATGGATAGGATAGCTTCTATTTTTCTTCCTTTTTCCCTGGAGCCATTATCGTGAGCTGAAGAGGGATTAAGCATTTTGACATGGGGGTTACGTCCTTGGTTTTGTGAATGTTTATGATTTTAATCTTTAAAGACAGGTCTAGATGATCAACATGTGTAATTAATGCATGAACATAACGTAAAAGAGCTGGCTGAAAAGGGGGAACGGGACAATTTGTGTTCTATTATGGCCTGTTATGACACCATACTGTGAGAGAAATGTAATCATTATTGATATGAAATGTGTGTGTGTGTGTGTTTGAGGTGTAGCCTGTGCTCTGTTCACTGCGTCTATCCTCAGTGTTTCTCTCCAACAAACCCTAATTAGCGATGATTTCCACCCGTGCTCTTTGCCCCTGGTCAGTCTCCTCTGTCCCTTCCTCCTCACCTTTTAACACAACACTGCCCTACTGACCACCCTGTAAATGATCCACCACTCTAAAGAGGCTTTAGGGTCTGTAATGACTGGCCTTCAGATTATAAATGAAGAGTTTATTTCCAAAATGCTACATCCATCCATTTTTTTACATGTTATTCTTTTCATAAAAAATTATTGGTTATGGGTACATTCATGTGTGTGTGAAATATTACTGTTCTCTGATAATTAATTCATAGATTTCAGATGTGCATAACGCTATTTATCCATTGTTTAGCTGGAATGGAATGTTGGTATCCTGTATACTGTGATGTGTGGTTGTGTCAACTAGCTATCTTAAAATGAATGCACTGTCGCTCTGGATAAGAGCATCTGCTAAAAGACTAAATTGGCAAATGTAAATGTAAATGTTTGACATCATATTACTGTACTGAATTATATAATATTTTCATCATATATATGTCACAAATGTATCACCAATCACTTGAATAATTTATTTTAAAGCTAATTTACCAACATTTCTGAAAATATATATATGGCATTTTAGAATTATACTCAAATCTATACCATCCCAATCTATGGAATTCCAGACATTCAGGAGAATATGAAGGAAAGGTGAATGTGAACAACATGATCTGGTGATTGTCCTGGAGATTGAGGAGGAGACCCCCATGCTGCCTCTCCAACTCCCACTTGTCCTCTATGGATGAACATTGACATCCTGTCAGAGGGCTGTGGCTATCAAATAAAATAATAAAACCAAATAGAAAGTGCACTCATAACGGTGTGCAGAACATGTCAGAATCCAGTAAATCAAATCAAATCAAACTTTTTTTGTCACAAGCACCGAATACAACAAGTGTAGACTTTACCGTGAAATGCTTACTTACAAGCCCTTAACCAATAACTCTGATCAAGAAGAAGAAAATATTTACAAAGTAGGCAAAAAAAAAGTAATAATAAAAAGTAACACAATAGGAATAACAATAACGAAGCTATATACAGGGGGGACCGGTACCGAGTCAGTGTGCAGGGGTACAGGCTAGTTGAGGTAATCTGTACATGTAGGTGTGGGCGAAGTGCATGGGTAACAAGTTTGTTACCTATGCATAGGTAACAAACGAACAGCGAGTAGCAGCAGTGTACAGGGGGGGTGTCAATGTAGATTATCTGGTGGCAATTTTTATGAATTGTTCAGCAGTCTAATGGCTTGAGGGTAGAAGCTGTTGAGGAGCCTTTTGGTCCTAGACTTGGCTCTCCGGTACCGCTTGCCGTGCGGAAACAGCCTATAACTTGGGTGACTGGAGTCTCTGACAATTTTATGGGCTATCCTCTGACACCGCCTATTATATAGGTCCTGAATGGCAGGAAGCTTGGCCCCAGTGATGTACTGGGCCGTTCGCACTACCCTCTATAGAGGCCGATGCCGATGCCGAGCAGTTGCCATACCAGGCGGTGATGAAACCGTTCAGGATGCTATCGATGGTGCAGCTGTAGAACCTTTTGAGGATCTGGGGGCCCATGCCAAATCTTGTCAGTCTCCTGAGGGGGAAAAGGTTTTGTCGTGCCCTCTTCACAACTGTCTTGGTATGTTTGGACCATGATAATTTGTTGGTGATGTGGACACGAAGGAACTTTAAACTCTCAACCCGCTTCACTACAACCCCGTCAATGTTAATGGGGGCCTGTTCGGCCCGCCTTTTCCTGTAGTCCACGATCAGCTCCTTTGTCTTGCTCACATTGAGGGAGAGGTTGTTGTCCTGGCACCACACTTCCAGTTCTCTGACCTCATCCCTATAGGCCGTCTCATCGTTGTCGGTGATCACTGTTGTGTTGTCAGCAAACTTAATGATGGTGTTGGAGTCATGTTTGGCCAAGCAGTTGTGGGTGAACAGGGAATACAGGAGGGGACTAAGTACGCACCCCTGAGGGGCCCCAGTGTTAAGGATCAGCGTGGCAGACGTATTGTTGCCTACTCTTACCACCTGGGGGCGGACCGTCAGGAAGTCCAGGATCCAGATGCAGAGGGAGGTGTTTAGTCCCAGAGTCCTTAGCTTAGTGATGAGCTTCATCGGCACTATGGTGTTGAACGCTGAGCTGTAGTCGATGAACAGCATTCTCACATAGGTGTTCCTTTTGTCCAGGTGAGAAAGGGCGGTGTGGAGTGCGATTGAGATTGGGTCATCTGTGGATCTGTTGGGGCGGTATGCGAATTGGAGTTGATGTGAGCCACGACCAGTCTTTCAAACCACTTCATGGCTACCGATGTGAGTGCCACGGGGCGGTAATCATTTAGGCAGGTTACCTTCGCTTCCTTGGGCATAGGGACTATGGTGGTCTACTTGAAACATGTAGGTATTACAGACATGGTCAGGGAGAGGTTGAAAATGTCAGTTAAGACACTTGACAGTTGGTCCGCACATGCTTTGAGTACACGTCCTGGTAATCCGTCTGGTCCAGAGGCTTTGTGAATGTTGACCTGTTTAAAGGTTTTGTTCACATCGGCTACCTAGAGCGTGATCACACAGTTATCCAAAACAGCTGGTGCTCTTGTGCATGCTTCAGTGTTGCTTGCCTCGAAGCGAGCACAAAAGGCATTTAGCTCGTCTGGTAGGCTCGCGTCACTGGGCAGCTTGCGTCTGGGTTTCCCTTTTTAGTCCGTAATAGTTTACAAGCCCTGCCACATCTGACGAACGTCAGAGCCGGTGTAGTAGGATTCAATCTTAATCCTGTATTGACGCTTTGCTTGTTTGATGGTTCGTCTGAGGGCATAGCGGGATTTCTTATAAGCGTACGGATTAGTCTCCCTCTCCTTGAAAGCGGCAGCTCTAGCATTTAGCTCGATGCGGATGTTGCCTGTAATCCATGGCTTCTGTTTGGGATATGTACATACAGTCACTGTGGGAACGACGTCGTCAATGTACTTATTGATGAAGCCAATGACTGAGGTGGTATATTCCTCAATGCCATTGGATGAATCCCGGAACGTTTTCCAGTCTGTGCTAGCAAAACGGTCCTATAGTGTAGCATCCTCGTCATCTGACCACTTCCGTATTGAGCGAGTCACTGGTACTTCCTGCTTTAGTTTTTGCTTGTAAGCAGGAATCAGGAGGATAGAATTGTGGTCAGATTTGCCAAATGGAGGGTGGGGGAGAGCTTTGTATGCATTTCTGGTGTAAAGGTGGTCTAGGATTTGTTTTCCCTGGTTGAACATGTGACATGCTGGTAAAATTGTGGTGAAACTGATTTAAGTTTGCCTGCATTAAAGTCCCCGGCCACTAGGAGCGCCGCTTCTGGGTGAGCATTTTCTTCTTTGTTTATGGCCTTATAGAGTTGGTTGAGAGCGGTCTTAGTGCCAGCTTCGCTTTGTGGTGGTAAATAGACGGCTACGAATAATACAGATGAGAACTCTCTTGGTAGATAGTGTGGTCGACAGCTTATCATAAGGTACTCTACATCAGGCGAACAATACCTCGGGACTTCTTTAATATTATATTAGACACCAGCTGTTATTGACAAAAAGACACACACCCCCACCCCTCGTCTTACCAGAGGTAGCGTCTCTGTTCTGCCGGGGCATGGAAAATCCCGCCAGCTCTATATTGTCTGTTTCTTCGTTCAGCCACGTCTCGGTGAAACATAAGATGTTACAGTTTTTAATGTCCCGTTGGTAGGATAATCTTAATAATAGGTCATCAATTTATTTTCTAACGATTGCACGTTAGCAAGGGGAATGGAAGGCATTGGGAGTTTACTCGCTCGCCTCCGGCTTCTCAGAAGGATCACCGATCTGCGTCCCCTTTACGGGCATCTTTTCTTCACGCAAAAGGCGTGGATCTGGGCCTGTTCCAGTGAAAGCAGGATATCCTTCTCGTCGGACTCGTTAAAGGAAAAAGTTTCTTCCAGTCCGTGGTGAGTAATCACTTTTCTGATGTCCAGAAGTTCTTTTCGGTCATATGAGACGGTAGCAGCAACATTATGTACACAATAAGTTAAAACAATAGCACAATTGGTTGGGAGAATATAAAACGTCAGCCATGTTCTTCGGCACCATCTTAATAACATCTGGTACACTGTTGTACACTGGTCTATATGTGTGTGCGTGTCTATGCTGCATCACTCCAGCCTTTAGCAGCACCTCCTAGTACAATATAGTTCAGTGCAACACACACACACACACACACACACACACACACACACACACACACACACACACACACACACACACACACACACACACACACACACACACACACACACACACACACACACCTGTCTCTTATACACATCTAGATGTGTATAAGAGACAGCACACACACACACACACACACACACACACACACACACACACACACACACACACACACACACACACACACACACACAGAGGGTGCCACTGCCGACACACAGCCACTTAGTCCCTCAGGCCCTATTCCCTTTTGGAACATCACAGACATTTTTGTCGCACCATATGTTTGTGCAAATATAAGCGCTATCCTGTACTATTTTAAAGAGGGAAGAGAGATGAAAACATTTCGCCAGGAAGCCTCTCAGCCTTATGCCAGTTGGATTAGTCATCAAGTCACTTGCAAACAGTGAGATGAAGGATCTTAAAAACCCTACTTTACACTCTTAGCAGGACAATCAGTTCCCCCCTCCATCACTTCCCCCCTCCCTCCCGGGTAAGAAGACCAAGAGATAGAGAGAAGTAAATTACATAAAACAGACATATGCCATTCTGATCCCACTCAAATTGTGGATTACCTCTTTGATTAATCACACACAATTTAATCTGACGACTGAAATTATAGTTCCTCTTTCAGCAGGGGAAATACGCTTATTTGATACGAGGCAACGGAATTATTCGTTTTTCTTCTCTCCCTCGGCTATTCTTCATTGCTAGCGGATTGTAACTCAATTATCTTTCTGTCAGACGATTATCCTCAGGCTTAATTTAATCTTCATTACTCCCAAGTCATATTTCAATTAAACATGCTATCATAGTGTTAACACATACTTAAACCTGTTATTCCTTCCGTTAATTTCCCACTCAAWGGTGCTGAGGGGGTAACAGATGTCATAATTATGCACTTATTAAACATATTTCACACAGTGGAGTGCCGGGCGGTGGCCCTAGAACATTCATCTAATGACAACATGCTTTAGTTGTGATCTATAATACACCGCCTGCTTAGCAACCTGCTTGGGCCCCTAGCTGCTTAACTGTGACACACAGATATCAGCGGCCAAGGTAAGGAAGGTAATGCATTAGTAGATTACTCAGCGCACTCATTTCACCTCGTGGAGAGGCAAGGTCGAAGCCTCTCTAGATCAATGTCTCTACATCGAGAGGGATACCAACACAGAGCCAGGTGGTTCCCCCAGGGGGTTAGAGAGGGGTACAACACCCCCTTGGCACTGACAGGAGGGGTAATGTGCCAGTCACTCTGCCAGTGTGAATGCTACCAGTTAGCTACAGACAGTGTGATTACAGTCTGACTATTCACTGTTAGAACATGGACCCCCCTCTGGAACAGTATTAGGATAGATCCCTGCTTCACCTGGAAACATCTGGACAGGGGAAAAGGAACATGTCAGTCATAGATAATAAGACATTTTAATTGTATTTCTTTTTATTTCACCTTTATTTAACCAGGTAGGCCAGTTGAGAACAAGTTCTCATTTACAACTGCGACCTGGCCAAGATAAAGCAAAGCAGTGCGACAAAAACAACAACACAGAGTTACACATAAACAAACGTACTGTCAATAACACAAAAGAAAAGAAAAATAGAAAAATCTATGTACAGTGTGTGCAAATGTAGAAGAGTAGGGAGGTAGGCAATAAATAGGCCATAGAGGCGAAATAATGACAATTTAGCATTAATACTGGAATGATAGATGTACAGATGATGGTGTGCAAGTAGAGATACTGTGGTGCAAAAGAGCAAGAGGGTAAGTAATAATATGGGGATGAGGTAGTCGGGTGTGCTATTTACAGATTGGCTGTGTACAGGTACAGTGATTGGTAAGCTGCTCAGACAGCTGATGCTTAAAGATAGAGAGGGAGATATAAGACTCCAGCTTCAGAGATTTTTGAAATTCGTTCCAGTCATTGGCAGCAGTGAATTGGAAGGAAAGGCGGCCAAAGGAGGTGTTGGCTTTGGGGATGACCAGTGAAATATACCTGCTGGAGCGTGTGCTACGGGTGGGTGTTGCTATGGTGACCAGGGAGCTGTGAAAAGAAGGGGCTTTACCTAGCAAAGACTTGTTCGAGGCTAGCTCCAGGCTAACTGGTGCTTGCTTCGGGACAGAGATGTTAGACAGGAGTAGCCACTCGGATAGCAGCTAGCTAGCTGCGATGATCCGGAGTAAAAGTTTCAAAACTTGCGGTAGGAATCCGGAGATGTGGTAGAGAAAAGCAGTCTGATATGCTCTGGGTAGATATCGCGCTGTGCAGGCTGGCAGGAGTTGCCCGTGCTGAGGCTGGCAGTCCGAGTTAATGGTGATGACCGCTAGCAGTGGCTAACTGACTACTAGCTAGTAGCTAGTTAGCTGGCTTCTGAAGGGGTTTCCGGTTCAAAAGTGTAAAAATAGCAGATCCATACCACATTGGGTGAGGCGGGTTGCAGGAGAGTATGTTCAGTCCGTAGATGGATAATGAGATTAAAAATAATAAAAATATATACGAAGAAAAACGATATATACAAGGGACGGGACAAGACATTCAAAACAGACAACCCACTGCTACGCCATCTTGGAACACATCGTAGTGACATCAAGATAACAAGAGATCTCAAGATAACAAGAGATCTGCTGGTGTAGTTCTCAAGTCTGTTATTCAAAGATTACTTATTGACAGCATCTGCTATTAAATCCTTGATCTTCATTCAGATTATCTATTTACATCTATTATTTTCCTCAGGATAAGAAACTGTAATCTTTCCGTAATCTTAGTAGATTGAAAAAAAACATGTTAAGCATTAAGTTAAAAGACTGAGCATGACAACAAAATCTTCATCTTTTGAAGGATCTCGACTGGCCTCAAACTCCAACCCTACGTATCTTTTGCTACAATCCATGAAACACACACAGCTAGGGATCCTCCTCTGCATCTCACCCAGCATGATGACCCACCAGCACTGTTGCCAGTTTATTGAGCCTCTGACTAAGAGGAGACAATAGATTACCAATACCTCTGTCTGAGACACAAACAAACAACAAACAAACACAAATAAATAAATAAGCAGCAACGGTGCTCAAAAAGCAGAATTGCTTTACAAATTAAGAAAATGTCTGTGAAGCCCACAGATAGGAAATGTGTGGGACAGGAAGGAAATGTGCTGCACAGACCTCAGCGCCAACAGACCTGCCAACCAACCAGCCAACAGACCCACACACAGCGGAACAGCTCCAAGGCAAGCCTCTCAGAATTATAAGTGGAAAAAGCATGTAAATGTATGAATCGCTAAAGATATTATATCAAATACAGAACAAATTAAATTGCAATATTAAATGGTTAATATATTGTCAGATAGATATGTGGGCTTAACACATCACACTGAGTTGAGATAGTGAAAGTCAACAAGTGGATAAATTCACGGGAAGGCATCACAGTCTACAGTTCGCAGGTTTTCTTTTCTTCGAGCGCCTTCAATCGTACACCTCTGCCGGAACACCTTATCTTAACAACATTTATTAACCATGGTATTGATGCTGTGTGCCGTTTACCAAATCTGGGGAAAGTATTTGAAGTTTGAGCTTTTGTATAATCTTTGTACCAATCTCTAAGTGGGAAATCACTGCGAACTCTTTTTCACATCAACAGTAAATGAATGCCTGTGTGTCGAGAGAGGGGACGGGCATTGGCTGCTCGGAGGAGATTGTATAACACGCTGAGAGTTAAAGGAGTAGGACGGGGCAGTGACCTTAGGATGACACAATATCACACACACAGCACAAACGTAAAGTACGTATCCAGCGGCATCACAACACAACACTACCATCACTCCCACACACACCACACACACTCAACACTACCACATCATCACACTCACACAGCTTACAAGTACACAACACTATCTATCGACACACACAACACATCAATCGCTTTACACCACAACAACACACAACACACACAACACGATCGAGATCACAGCACACAACATACACAACACACACAAGCTTTGCACACTTACGTGCCACACATACACACAGCTGGACACGACACTCACTCACACAACACAATTCACAATATGAGGAAACCGCTCTGGTTTAGTGCAAAGACCATTAAGAGCAAATAGACATCCCAGTGCCTATCAAACTAGGCAATACCTGATCTGAGAATCACTAATGATACATTTTACAGCATAGCATTAGAGGAGAGATTGAGAAGAGAGAGAGAGGAGAGAAGAAGAGAGAGACGAGGAGAAGGAGAGAGAGAGGAGAGATGAGGGAGAGAGAGAGAAGAGGACGCAGCAGAGAGACGCAGAGGAGAGTAGAAGAGACGCAGAGAGAGAGAACGCAGAGAGAGAGAGCCACGCAGAGAGGAGAGAGAGAGAGAGGGAGGAGAGAGAGAAGAGAAGAAAACGAAAGAATTGACGCGGCATGAGAGAGAGAGAGAGAGAGAGAGGAGAACGAGAGAGGAGCCAGAGCAGGAGATGGACAGGCTGTATGGCTCACGGTTGCCCTCCGGGTAGAGGTTATGCAGACGCCTACACGAGAACAAACAGACGACCTGACATTTTCCTATTTACACACGTACAATGACACATGATTAACTTTGAAAATGTGCTTCAGACCTTTGTAAGAGAAATAGTAATTTCCTCTTCTTCTCCCTATAAATGTCAAATTTATTAATTCAATGCTAGACATTAGATCATTTGTAGAACATTAATATGAGAATACTCGCATGACATAGAACAAAAATAATTATTGGTTGCATAGAGCAAAAGATGAAACTTAATACTGAAGAAAAAAAAAAAAAAAAAAATTCCCAAAAAAGATAAGAAATTGTATTGGGTGAAATGGCCAAAATGTGGCAAATTTTGGCAGCCAACCAGTATGTGTCCTCTCTCTGAAACAACCTGGAGGGACAAGCAGTGAAACAGTTGCAAAGTAATGTTGGATAATATTTTCATCTTGTTTTGGTTTTGTCTTTCATACCACGGTCAATGTGTCTCTTAGTCATGTTGAGACTGGTCTACTACTGTTCTTTTAATGTATGTTGTTCTGATTAAATAATTGTTTGTTGTGTTGTTGTTAATGGTTAATCCATGTCCACTACTACTATTATTATTGCTGTTGGTCCCACCAATTTATTTATATATAAATTTAGATATAATGATTAATTGTAATATAACAGTGGGGAGAACAAGTATTTGATACACGTGCCCGATTTTGCAGGTTTTTCCTAACTTACAAAGCATGTATGAGGGTCTGTAATTTTTTCATAGGTACACTTCAACTGTGAGAGACGGAATCTAAAAACAAAATCCAGAAGATCCACATGGTATGATTTTTAAGTAATTAATTTGCATTTTATTGCATGACAAAGAATCTCGCATCCACCTACCAAACCAGTCAACGAATCTTCACGGACTCTACAGACCTGTTAGTTTAATTTCTTTAGAAGCCTCTGTTCTCCACTCCATTACCTGTATTAACTGCACCTGTTTGAAACTCGTTACCCTGTATAAAAACAGACCTGTCCACAACCATCATAAACAGACTCCAATTTCACAATGGCCAACAAGACACTGTGAGGCATCGGAACTCAAATTGTAAAGACCCTGACAAGGTGGATGGGCTAAGGATAATAGGCAAGCAGGCTTGGTGAGAAGGCAACACTGTTGGCGCATTAACATTACGAAAATGGAAAGACAGTCACTCAGGAAATGACGTTCCATCACCCAATTGCGTCCTGGTGCTCCATGCAAGATCTCACCTGTGGGGATGCAAATGACATGGGAAGGTGAGGGATCACCACGAAACTACACGGCAGGACCTGGTCAACATGCCATGAGACAGCTGGGACCACAGTCTCAAAGAAAACCATTAGTAACAACTACGCCGTCATGGATTAAAAATCCTGCAGCGTCACGCAAGGTCCCCTGCCTACCAAGCCAAGCGCATGTCCAGGCCACGTCTGAAAGTTGCAATGACCATTTCAGTGGGGGCCTGATGATCCAGAGGAGGAAATGGGAAGACAGCGCTCCAGTGGTCTGATGAAGAACAAAATAGAGCTCTCTTTGAGTCTCAAAACTCCCTCGCGATGTTTTGGCAGGTAGAGAAGGGAGTACACCCAAGAACACCAATCCTCAACACTCGTGCTGAGCCACTGCGAGGCCTCGCGCAAACAGATCATTTCACTTTGGTGGATATGACTTCTTCTGGCAAAGAGGGACAAGGACGACTGCACCGTATTGAGAGAGGATGGAATGGGGCCATGAGTTCGTCAAGATTGGCTAAAACCTCATATTGCCGATATCTCACTTTCATCTCTCATTTTATTTTTTCTCTTCCCCCCCCTCAGTTAAGAAGCAATTGAAGATGGGGCTGTGGCTGTTCTTCCACCGCATGACAACGACCCAGTGAATAACACACAGCCAGCGGCACTAAGGAGTGGCTCCGTAAGAAGGCATGCTCAAGGTTCCTGGGTGAGCCTTAGCCAGCTCCACAGCACTGATACCCACTATGAAGGACATCTTTTGGACGGGAGCTGAAAGTCCCGTATATGCCCCAGCGACAGCCGCCGAGAAGCACTGAAGGATCTGGAGAGGAGTCTGTATGGGGAGTGGGGCGCAAAATTCCCTGCTGCAGTGTAGGTGCAACACCTGGTAAGAACTAACAGGAAACTGTATGATCTCTGTAAAATGCAAACAAAGGTCTGTACGGATGGAAGTTAGTTACTGACAATATCTGTTTAATCTGTCATGTAGTATCAAAATTCTTATGTCATGCAATATAAATAGCAAATTAATTAACTTAAAACTCATACAGTGTAATTATTCTGGATTTTGTTGTCCTTTAGATTTCCGTCTCTCCAGTTTGAAGTGTCATCTATTGATGAAAAATTACACGACGCTTTACTATACCAGGCTAAGTCAGGAATAACCTGCAAAATCGTCAGTGTATCACAATCTGTTGTTCTCCCCACTTGTATAAGTGACTAATAATATTTGAATTTGTATACTTTTTCGATATGTAATATACTTTGAAAAGTACAGAATTGTAAGTAATGATTGAACTTGCCAGTTCGTTAAATTAAAGTCAATTGAATTGAAATGAATTGAATTGAATATGAGAGAGACGCCAAACAGGAGAGAGAAGAGAGAGAGAAGAGAGGACAGAGCAGAGACAGCAGAGACGAGAGGGATGGCGAAGAGAGGAGGGAATTTGCCGAGAGAGAGTGAAAAGAAAGAGTTATCGACCTCCAAAGATGCATAGAACCAATCCCGTGTCTCATTTTTTCAGTGGCAATTTGATATAATGTGTTATTAGGATAACGGTTGAGCATGTGATGACATAAGTGGATGAACGATCCGATTGGACATATGACACCNGTACCCAAACAGAGTGTAAACCAGAACATCTCAAATCATCCATATTTAGCAAGAAAATGGTTTATCTGGAATCAATCTGATCAAGTTTATAGACAATGAGGCTTTTAATAAAGGTAGTGGTTACATGTTTGCGGAGATGGCGTTCAAGGTTAACACTGCACATGTCGGTTCCATTGAAAATGACCTGGAAATGTCAAGCGAGATATAGCACGGCTTTGTGTTGAATCCCGGCCATAATGTAGTTGTTTGTAAATAGACCTGGTGTCATTCTGTTTTAACATTAGGCTGATGGTTTATTGGCAGAGAGACAGACCATTCAGCTGCATAATGCAGACAAAGACTGGCACCAAACATTTATGTGTTTCTCTTGAAATGATAGATGATTGTTTTTGAAAGTTGCAATGTAGATATTGTTGGGTTGGTGAGATTAAATATATTCTTAATAAGGATCTCCCTGTCTCTCTGTCTTCTTTAAAGATGAAAAATAAATGATATGTATGTACTGTATATTTATACTAAATAATAACAATAATTTCAATAACAAAACAACAACAAAATATTTCAATACACTTATCCTTAAAGTCAACGATTAGGTCCCACTCTTGTGGTGTCATAAAATAGCATTAAATAACATTGAATACTTTACCATATTGTGTAACTAGGGCCTGGAGGTTTCCTTACCTTTTAATCTGACCTGGTCTTGAAAAACATTATACACAGCACAGCATATTCTCTTCAACCATAATAAACACCACTTAGTGTTGTCATAACCAGTGGAAAACATTTGCATGTCAGGTGTGGTCCATTAAGTGAGGTGATGAGCAGTATCAGTTTACAGACAGGAGCAACACGGGTGACTTGGTGGGGGTGTAAACCTGATCCTAAGCTTGATCTTAAGACTGATACACCTAAACTTGACATCTCCTTTGCTGGCTCTACGGCTCCAACTGGTGGCAAAAACAGACTGTGGTAAATACGATCTCTGGTTGACAGGAGGACTCACTGTGTCAGTCAGGGTTAAAGGTGGATACAGGGACAGGGTTGATACTAGAATGGAGGACTCACTGTGTCAGTCAGGATTAAAGATGGAGACAGGGACAGGGTTGATACAAGAATGGAGGACTCACTGTGTCAGTCAGGATTAAAGGTGAAGACAGGGACAGGGTTGATACTAGAATAAGAATCACTGTGTCGTCAGATTAAAGGGAACAGGACAGTTGATACTAGAAGGAGACCCTGTGTCAGTAGTATTAAATGGAACAGAACAGCTTATACTAATGGAGGACTCGCTGTGTCATCCAGATGAAGGTGAAAGACAGGACAAAGGGTTGATACTAAATGGAACTCACCCTGCTGTCCATCAGATAAAGTTCATGGAAACAGAGACAGGTTGATACTAGAATGGAGGAATCACTGTGTCAGTTCAATTAATGGAAGGACAGGACCAGGGTTGATACTAGAATGAGACTCCCACCACATGTTCCATCAGGATTAAAGATGGAGACAGTACAGTTGATACTAGAATGGATACTCACTTTTCAGTCAGTATAAAGTGAGACAGGCGACAGGGTAACTTAAGGTAAGCAGAGAACTCAGCCAGGGTTAAACAAGGATGGCTGAGGTTCAAGCACAAGGAAGATCTCCAAGTAGGATGAAAGAGCAATGGAGGAGCCTAAATCGTCTCATAAGCCCACATAAGTGAAAGCAAGAAGAAGCTACAGACCCCAACTTGATACACAGACCACCTTGGAATCATAGTGTGAAGGAGTCACAACCCAAACACAACCAACCTGGATCAGGGTGAGAATCACAGAACCCAACACAGACCAAAACCGAGACATAGTGGAGAGAGGCACAGGGCCAACCACAGACCAAACTTGAATGTCAGGTGGAAAGAACAGTCACAGAACCCCCAACACAGACCAACCTGGAGTCAGGTAGGAATATTCACAGAACCCAACACAGACCAACCTGGAGTCAATGGAGAAATATGTCAACAGAAACCCAACACGACCAACCTGGATCAGGCAAGGAAATAGTCACAGAACCCAACACCAGACCAACTGATAGGGGGAAGGAGGTCACAGAACCCACACAGACCAACCGAGATCAGAGTGAGAATAGGTCAAGAACCAACAAGACCAAACCTGGAGTCAGTGGTTGGAGAAAGCGTCACAAAACCCAACACAGACCAACCTAGTCAGTGGGACGAATAGTCACAAACCCAACACAGACCAACCTGGATCAGCTGGAAGAGGACAAGTTCACAAACCCAACAGCAGACCAACCTGGATCAGGTGGAGAGTAGGTCACAGACACATCCCTATCATGTAATGTCGAGACGCGAAGATGTTGTTAATCAATATTAACATATTTCCATAGAGACTCGGCTGCTGTCATAACAAAACATTCAAATGAAAACAAAGACTGTTCTTCTTCTTTCAAATTCAAATCAAAATCAAACTTATTGTTCACAGCGCCAGAATACAAGTAGACCTACCGTGAAAAACAGTCTCGTCAAGAAGATTAAGAACATATTTCAAATAAATGAAAATACATATATCAAACAGTAACACATAAAAATAACAGTAACAACCTATATACCTGGGACGTGTTATTCAAGTAATTTGGTAGATGTAACCACTCTGTAACAGCTTATCATACATTCAAGTTTGAGGACCCATGGGAAGAATTATGCTTTGAAATGTTGATCAATTTTGTATATCTCACTTTTTGAGAAAATGGACCTTGAATTTTTGGTACGTACTCGAAAGCCCTTCTTTGTTTCTACTCATGTTAGGCATGTTCACCACCCTTTTAAAGCTTTAGCCCCACCCATCTCTTTAAGTATTCACACATTGAGGCTATGTACTAAAAACCAAAATTTGAGACTAAAGCCTGGCTAACTACGGTGGTTTCGTACCATTAACTGGACCAAGTCCAGAATGTCTCTGGGCGTTCGTACAGCTCAAGCTTGTCAGATCGGCAGGTTCTAAATTCAAGATCTTTTCGCTCTCGGACGTTCAAGAGTCACACTAGACGCTATGGCCAACAAAGTAGGGTTGATCCAGAACGCCTGCCTAACAACAGCAGTCAAGCACCAAGATATAACTGGGCAAATGTGGCTACTAGAGAAACAGCCATGACCATTTGTACTCTCATAGCAGAGCATGTTAGGCTGTTTTTGTTTATCCAGAGCGTTGGACTGCACCTGTGCTGCTGGCAATCAATTAAATTACACTTTTTCGGCCATTTACTGAACCCAGCCATATTCAACGGTTTGAGCATTATAATTGTCAGTTTATTCTGCCTCAAATTGACCACGCTATGTCTATCGACAGTTTCTGCAGTGACATCGTAAACATCTATTAATAGTTACTTGCATAGTGGAGTCTTTTGTCTAGACATGACTGTAGCTAGCTACCAATTACCTAAGCCCAACTCCATAACGTACTACCTGCCTGAATCGCAGCATGACAACAACCAGTTCAACTGTAAGCCTAACTAACATTTTAGGCTATACACTAAGCAAATCTAATGGCTCTAAGACACAAATAATATTATTACACAGATCATACATGTACTGTTAGCTAGCTAGCCAGCCAGCTAATGTTAGCTAGCTAACTAACAGGACACTATAACTTTAAATGAAAACTACTTTCTGACAAAATTTGAAATATGTATTATCTGAAATTGTAGATAGCTAGACTCTATTACCCATATACTTGGATGGCGGCTTCTACCTCTCTGACACGGATGCCATGGTTGCCCTTAGTTTGAAGATGTAATCTGGAGCATTCTGTGTGTTCTCTTTTTGACTCTGTCTCCATTTTTGCAATTAATTGCCAGTATTTTCTTAATCTCCTTAGCTATCATACTCTAATTACACTGATTTCAAAACCAGGTCCTCCAGAAAGTGGAGAGCAACACTTGTGCAGTTCTACTACATGATATATTTTAAAAAAGCCGAATCAGAAAGGATTACCTACACATACTGACCAGCTCATATTATAGATAGAAGCGTGCTACATGACAGACTAATCTAAACTCATCTATCGGCATGTCCAGCCCACTCATTATCTCAGCCAATCAAGGCTAGCGTGAAGGTTGCTCTCTTTTTACATGGCTAAACTAACCAGGCTTGTAATTTTACATTTGTACTCGTATTTACAGATGACATACAAGTTTGTTATTAAGGCACATGAAAGTGCACTTGTTCCAGAAGGCATTTCTGCCAAAAAACGCATTTTGATTAAAAAAAAAGTTAATGTTCAAATGGCGCTCCTGTGAAGTAGTGAAGTAGTGACATATGCCTAATTTCCTGAAACAAGTCACATATGGTATCCACAAGATGGCTAGATGTTAAACTGTAGTAGGTATGGTAACCACTACATGGCTAGATGTTAAACTGTGTTCGCTATGGTAACCACTAGATGGTAAGATGTTAAACAGTGGTAGCTATGGTAACCACTAGATAGCTCGATGTTAAACAGATGGTGAGATGTTAAACTGTGGTAGAGGAAAACTCAGCCATGGCATTCAAATCAATGGTGGTAGCAAGCTCATGTTAGCCAAGGTACCAGTCTGTATGTGCCCTTACTCCACTAGTTGCCATTCCTCGTCATACCAAACATGGCAAGGAGTGGCATGATGGCACAAACAATGGGATCTTTGAGAAGTTGTAGAAAAATATGTTTGGTTGACAACCTGAAACTACATTAGTTGGATTGTTTCCAAAGGTTCAGTGATTTTTGTTCTGATCAACGTTTTATAGATTTTTCACACATACACACATACACACATACACACACATATACACACACACACACACAGTCCTACATAATCAGCTATAATCAACTATCTGTTGTAATTGATTAGGGTATTTCTAATGGTAAATTAGTCAAGCTTATATTATCAGAATAGTGTCTTTGTGCTAGGTCTGGTGTGTATATGTTTACATAGGTCCTGTTGTATAATCACATGTCATTTGTATATTTAAGCTGGTTTTGTTTCTGGTCTGTTTGATCACTATCAGGCATGGAGTTTCTGGTCCGCAAGTCAGGCTTGTTCTAAGTTCTACAGCGGAACTGACAAGGCCAAGAAGAACCACTGCAGGAGCCTCAAACACCATCAGAACCTGGAGGTGAGAACCCCAAACAATCAATCAGCCACAACACTGACAATAAACAGCCAATCAGCAAGAACATGATCAGAGGTGGGGCAGATCCATTTCAATTTAATCAATTCAGTTAGTTAACCGATTTGGAATTTATGTTTGCTTCCTGAATTGAAATGGAGCTTCGTCTTAGGGGCCAAACTGAACGATAAGAACAGAATTTATAGCAAATGCTATCTGGCTGCGGGATAATCCTTTCTCATTTAACACGTCTCACCTTGTGACCCGTTCCAAACATCTGTGGTTTGTTATGTGGACTAGGGGGTGGATCTTTGCTATAAAACATTTTAGGAGCCTTTGTGTGATGGCTCTCAACTAATCATCTGAAGGAGGTTCGTTGACCAGCAATCGCTATTGCAGAGCCCTCCTTTCTTAAAGATTCAGTTTAAGTATGACTCTGACTTGTGTGATACATTTGTCTCTCCTCATTTGATAATACAGAAATGAACCACCACAACATCGAGGAGGAAGATGAAGACGTAACCTTTATTTGATAAAAACTACACCGTCCCATCTGTCAACCATTTGTCCAGTTGAAATGATGCTCGTGTTTTAGTAACTTTGATTGGTAGATGGTGAGGTCTGACTTCTGTTAAGGAACAAATATTCTATCACATCCAACTACATCAACATTTCTAATTGGCTGATGCAGATGTTTGTACAGGAAATATTATCGTGGTCAGCTGGTCTTGTTAGCGAAGGGCTGAGTGTGTCAGGTTATCTTATGGGGACAGCTAACATGTAGCTATCCAGAGCGTGCAACTACGTCAAATTATTTAATTGGTTGATGTGGATTTTGAGAAATATGTCTAAAAAATGTTGCAGGTACAGTATGTATCCAGTCCTTTCAAACCTTGATTAGATTGGGATAGGATCAAATATGCCTCTCTATTCATACATGGGAATATTTGGGAACAGATTTACCAAAATTACTTTTGAGCTGATTTACTGGTCATTTTGTTATTTTATGTCTAACAATGAAAATTATATTTTTAAAAATCGTATTGTATTGGCAAATGAAAAACATTGATCGTGGGCCACCTATTGGGGAATCCTGACCTATACTGTATGCACTATGCAATTAGAGAGAGATCCTGAATCCAAACAACTGACTAATACCGTGTATGTCTGATGTCCATGTGATTTGATTATGGAAGGTGAAACAGTCAACCGTGCAGGTGGCTGAGACAGACAGGTGCTGAGTGATATGAGTGAGGATGCTTATATTTCTGACAATGCAATCCAGAATGCGCAATCCTGGAAGAGGTGTGTGTGTGTGTGTGTGTGTGTGGTGTGTTTGTGTGTGTGTGTGTGGTGTGTGTGTGTGTGTGTGTGTGTGTGTGTGTGTGTGTGTGTGGTGTGTGTGTGTGTGTGGTGTGTGGCGTGTGCGCTGCGTGTGTGGTGTGTGCGTGCGTGCGTGTGTGGTTTGTGCGTGTGCGTGCAGCATATGCCATTTCTGTGTTTTGTTGTTGTTTTAATTTGACAGCTTTGATAGGATTTCTAGTCAATAAAATGACTTGCTGTAAATGGTGACTCAAGCATCAATCGTTTTTATGTAAATAACAGAACACGTGACTTTGTTGGAAAGAAACAGGACAGAGAGCTTTGGCTTAAATCATTCATACATGTAGGTGTTGTACCAACGGGTTGGTCTAGAGTTCTCCCTGAGAGAGAAGTACAAATATCACAAAGCCGGTCTGAGTTAACCCCAACATAAGGTAGGATATTTTATACATTTTAACCTATTGAGTATGTTTTCTCAGGCTAATTGTTTACCTCTCTCTTCATGTTTTCATTCAGACTTTCTGAGACATTCACAATGTTTGACTGACATAAGAGTAGAACTTACAATATTAAAGTCAGTTTTTTATGTTTTTTTGCCAACCTATATTTTACTTTTTTTTTTTGCCCAAATATTGCAATCAAAAGTCAACCTGAATCATGTATCTCCCCTCTCGTCATCTCTGTGTCCAAAAGATGGATGGATCTCTCAGGAAATCACACTACTTTGACAGATGGGAAGTTTTTGCTTGGTCAGGGCTACGTTGTGCCAATGCCTTTGCCATGTGTCCTATGCCATGTGCTTCCTACGGGGGGCCAGATCTGGTCTGGGTGCTCGTGGCTCTCTCTGAGTGGAGTCTCTCTGGACGGTTAAACACAACGGTCTTTCTGTTACGCTGTTTGTTAGTGGATGATGAATCTGTGTCGAAGGGTCTACTAGAGGTGACCACCTACTTACTCAGCAAGGACGTCATGTTACGGAATAATATTAATGTACTGTATTACCTCGCCTGGACCTGCAGGCCCCTGCTACAGAGCTGCATCTGTGTGGAGCGCTACCTGGCGGTGGCCCAACCTGTGGCTTTCCTCAAGTACAGACTCCGGAGGTACAGGGTAGCCTGTTCAACCATGGTCTGGCTGCTGTCTCTCGCATTTGCATGTTCTCCTATCACTTCAATGGGTCATGATGAAGTTGGAAGTTATGTAATCAGTAGTGTCTATTGCTTTGGGTTGGCCGTCATTTCTCTCTGCTGCTTCTTCATCCTGCGTGTGTTGAAGCAGCCTGGTCCAGGAGAGGTAGAGGGGGGCAGAGGTGGAGAGAAGAAACTGGGGACGAAAGACCCACATAAGATGAGAGCTTTTGGGATCGTCTTAACTAACCTGGTGATTATCTTGACGAGCTCCATCCCGGTGGTTGTTGGTTGGACCGCTCTGTTATCTAGTCTTGTCTACTTCTGCAATGTCTTCCCCTTGTTAATAATCATTAACATCTTCAGTGTCCTGGTCTCACCCCTGATGCACCTTCACAGAGAGGGAAGGCTGCCATGCCATAGAGGGACAGATACACGTTAGACTGACAGTTGTCAATTGTTGTTGTATAGCTGTTAATCTGTGTGAAATTAGGGAGACAAATTGTGAGATTTTACTATAACCTCATGCTCACAGTTATATGCTATTCCTGACTATTTTGCTTGGTTTGACAAATTGTAACCCCCTAATTACTGTATATACCACTATTTTATCTTTCTAAATAATCTTTTAACTTGTTTTACGTCTTGGATAGCAGTTGCTTCTCTAACTATTGAGTGGTGTTCTATGTTGAAATGTATTGCTGTAGGTTTTAATAAAGCAAATGTGATTCAACAGTTCAGGTCCTTGTCTGTCCCTCACTTATGATTACACAATGTCAACAAATATGTATACCCCTTCAGTGATGAATGCACATGGCTTGGCTAATTGTTTAACCACTATGTGTCACGCCCTGGCCTTAGTTATCTTTGTGTTCTGTATTATTTTAGTTAGGTCAGGGTGTGACATGGGGGATGTTTGTGTGTTTTTGTCTCGTATTGGGTGTTTGTATTGTCTATGGTTTTTTTGTAGAGTTCATGGGGTTGTGTTCAGTGTAGGTGTTTAGGTAAGTCTATGGTTGCCTAGATTGGTTCTCAATTATAGACAGCTGTCTATTGTTGTCTCTGATTGGGAGCCATATTTAGGCAGCCATAGTCATTAGGTAGGTTGTGGGTAATTGTCTATGTGTAGTGTTTTGTGTCAGCACTATTTGTTRGTATAGCTTRACGTTCGTCGGTTTATTGTTTTGTTTAGTGTGTAAAYTATTGTTCGTTTTCGTTTCGTCTTCTATTAAATGAAGATGTATTGCTATCACGCTGCGCCTTGGTCCTCCTCTCTTTCACAATACGACGATCGTGACACTATGAAACATTCTATCCTTTTATCTTTTTTTATTTGGAATCAATCTCAATTGTTGTAGCTTGTGAATAAAAACATAAGATGGAGAAAAATATATATGTTTTAATCTGAATATTGTCAATTAATAAAAATATATGTACACATTCTGATATTTCGTCAATATGACAAAGTGATCATCTCTAGTGCATATATTATCTACAAAGGATTGAAACAGATGATCTTATTCTAGCTTCCTCAGGTTTTTTGAGTGCTTCATTGTGATTCTAACTAGGCTGCACACCTAGTTGACGGTACTCAGCATTTTATATTTATTTTTCAATCAATGTGTACCAGAGTAAAACCAAACATTATTTTACAGTGGTTGCAGAATGGTTATATACATATATGATGAGTAAAGACCGCAGTTAGAGCGAGATAAATACTTTGGGGTATCTTCTTGCTTGTATAACAATCGTCCTCTTCCCCGCCATTTCTCTCTTTCTCTCTCTCTCTCTCTACCTCCCTCTCTCTCTACCTCTCTACCACTTTATCTATCTCTCTCTCTCTCCCGCTCTCTCTCTCTCTACCTCTCTCTACCACTCTCTCTCTCTCTCTACGTCGCTCTCTCTACATCTCTCTCTCTCTTTGCCTTTCTCTCTCTTTACTTCTCTCACTCTACCTCTCTCTCATCTCTCTCTCTCTCTCTACCTCTATCTCTACCTCTGTCACGATCGTTATAAGGAGTGGACCAAGATGCAGCGTGGTATGTTTCCATCCTTTATTTGGGAGAGAAACTAAAAGAACAAAAACAATAAAGCGAACAAACAAAACTTGAAGCTCAGAGTAGTGCTAACAGACCTAGACAAGATCCCACAAAGCACAATGGGAAAATGACTACCTAAATATGATCCACAATCAGAGTTAACGATAAACAGCTGCCTCTGATTGGGAACCATACTAGGCCAACATAGAAATATAATTCACCTAGATGACCCACCCTTAATCARACCCCGACCTAACCAACATAGAGAATAAAAGCTCTCTATGGTCAGGACGTGACAACCTCTCTCTCTACCTCTCTCTCTATGTCTCTTTTCTTAGAGATCTCAAGAATTTTCACACATTACAGTTAAATACATCGTTGAGATGAATTTATCTACAGTCACTGACACGTCCACAGCTCCTCATATCTCCCTCATTGATCCGGGTAAACAGGGTGTCCATGTGATAAGTTATATCCCCATGCTTACTGCCTCCAATGTAATCAATATCATCSTGGGTCTCCCAACCAATGTCTACATCATCTGGCTGATACTGACCGGAGTGGGAGGGGCGAAGGCCTCAGAGTTCTTCTCTCTTAATTAACTTGACCGTGTCTGAGGTTCAGTCTGATCTTGTCCACAAAGCTGCTGCTTTTTCTATTGGGTTAATTTTCTCTGGTCATCCCCTGTTCCAGTGCTGTATCTGTTTAGAGCACTACCTGGCGGTGGTCCACCCTGTGGTCTTCCTGAAGTACAAACCCCTGAGATACAGGGTGGGGTGTTGTAGTGTTGTCTGGCTGATGGTTCTAGGGTCGTACTGTCTGTTGTTGTTTGAACATTTTACACCAGTGGCAAGCTACTCTATTGTTGTCCAGTCACTAATATATTTTCTCTGATGTCATTCTGCTGRCTCTCAGTWCTCTGGGCTCTGAAACGTCCAGGGCCGGGGGATGGGGACAGGGAGGGGACAAACAGCATTAAGATGAAGGCCTTTAAGATAATTTTGATTATCCTGGTGTATGCTGCGGTGTCTCAACTCCCACTAGTACTGGTGATATCTATTAAAAGTTACATTCCATTTGTGGACTTTTCTTCAGGCTTGTCCATTTGTTTCTGCATCATTGTAATCTCTGGGTTTGTGCAGCCCCTCCTCTACCTCCACAGGGTTGGGAAGCTGTCCTGTATCAGAGGTCTCTAAGACAAAAAGTTTAAATCTCTTCAACCCGTTACTGCTTAAAAAATTTACAATATGTCATTATGTTTATATTATATGTTTTTCAGATTAATTTGTGAATTTGAATTTATACTTTTCATCTAGTTAGATGTATTGTTGTCCAATTCCTGATGTTTGAATGTATTTCCAACGTAATCAGTGGCCTAAAATGTGTTGGGATGATTTCCCCCCTGTAGATTATGTTTTGATAATGTTGGGTCTGCAGTTTATGTTCCCACATAGAGAGTAAACCAGCCCAAGAAATTCTCAAATCGTCCATATGTAGCAAAAGTATTGCCATATATAGACTGAGATTCAAAACGGTTGAAGTTGTAGAAAATGTAGTTTTAAAAGTCAACGGAACCGCATTCAAGGTAATCGCTAATCAAGGTCATCGCTGGACATGTRGGCTCAATTGGAAATGACCTTTAAATGTCAGTAGCACGGTTTTGCACTGAAATCTGGCAATAATGTACTTGTTTGTAAATTGACCTGCTGTCAGTCTGTTTTAATATTTGCGTGATGTTTTYTTGMRAGAGAGACAAACRATRCCGCTGGCTAATGCAGAAACAGACTGGCYRCAAACATTTACATGTGTTTTCTCTTGAAATGATGGAGGATGATTGTGCTTGAGWGTGACAGTGGAGATATTGTTGGGTTGATGAGATTAAATACATTATTWATAAGGATCTCCCTGTCTGTCTGTCTTATTTAAAGAGTATACATTAAGGACATGTACTGTATATGTATAATAAATAATAACAATAATTACAGTAACAAATAAAATAATCATATTTTATTATAGTTATCATTAAAGTCAATGATTAGTTCCTGAATATATAGTGTCATAAAACTGCATTAAATGACATAGAATGCTTCATTACTGACTGCCATATTGGGCCTAGGGCCTGGAGTTTTTTCCTTGACGAATTTTAACCTGACCTGGTCTGGGAAAGCTCAGGCCCTATCCAAACAATAACACATTCTACATAGCACAGCATATTTCTCTTCAAACATACAAAACATCACTTAGTGTTGTCATAACCAGTGGAAAACATTTGCATGTCAGGCTTTGCGTCCATTAAGTGAGGTGATGAGCAGCATCAGTTTTACAGACAGGAGCAACACAGGTGACTTGGTGGGGTGTAAACCTGATCCTAAGCTGGATCTAAGATTGAACACATTAAACAACATCTCCCCTGCTGACTCTACGTCCTACAAATGGTGGCAAGGACAGACTGTGGGAACTACGATCTCTGTGTGACAGGACTCAACGTCTCAGTCAGTATTAAAGGTGGAGACATGGACAGGGGTTGATACGTAAAACAGGAGGACTCACTGTCATCAGTCAGTATTAAAGGTGGAGACAGGACAGTGGTTGATACTAAAACAGAGGACTCACTGTCTCAGTCGGAATTAAAGGTGGAGACAGGGACAGTGGTCGAACTAAACAGGAGACTCACTGTTCTCAGTCAGTAATTAAAGTGGAGACCAGGGACATGTTGCATACTAAACAGGAGGGACTCACTGTCTCAGTCAGTAGTTAAAGGTGGAGAACAGGGACAGGGGTTGATACTAAACAGAAGGGACCACTGTCTCAGTCAGTATTAAAAGTGGAGACAGGGACAGGGGGTGATTAACTAAACAGGAGGACTTCACTGTCGGTTCAGTCAGTATTAAAGGTGGAGACAGGAACAGTGGTTGATACTAAACAGGAGGACTCACTGTCTCAGTCAGTATTAATAGTGGAGACAGGAACAGTGGTCGATACTAAACAGGAGGACTCACTGTCTCAGTCAGGAGAGTTTCTTACAGGACAAGTCCAGGTTGTCCCTCCCTTATTCAGTCCACTCGCTTTCATTTGGTTTCTAATGAACACGACCCTGATGAGCCCTTTATTCTGAGGTAAATAGCATCTGCCTTGCCACAGGAGGAAATACAACAGGCTTGCCAGCTCCTACAGTAGGTTCAATAGTGCTGAGATATGGTAGCCAGCCCACTGCCTATGCATAGTAGTGGTTGAGATATGGTAGCCTCCAAGACCACTGACCCAATTACTGATTTGATAATAACTAATGAAGCATATTGTAAGCAGGGTAGAGAAATTGGTTGCCAGGCCATGAGTTAATTTATGCACTAGTACGTGGTTTTGCAGATTATTGGTAGCCAGAACCCTCTGCCTATTGCGATAGATTAATGTCGGTTGAGGAAGTTGGTAGCCAGGCCCAACTGCATATACAATAGATAGGTGGTTGAGCAAATGGTATAAGCACGCCCCACTGCCTATGCCTACGTTTAGGTGGTGGTAGTATTAGTGACGTAGGGCGTACAGTAGTCACTACTGTCCTTTAATGCGATTAGTAGAATGTGTTTGAGATAGTGCTCGGTAGCCCCACGACGCACTGTGGTTCGGGGTTGAGTATTAAGAGGCGTGGGGTTGAGATTATGGTATGGCTAGGCCCATAGGTTCCTTTATGTCGCGTTCACGCATAAAGGTTGGATTCTTGAGATATTGGTAAGACTGCACGCTCGACTTGGCCTTAAGGTACGTGAGTTAGTCGCAGTTGGTGTCTGAACGCTGGCCATAATAATTGGTAAGCCATAGACTTCATACATGTTCTATTGCAATAGTAGTGGTGTGAGATATGGTAGCCAGTCCCACTTGCATAGTGATGGTCATGTAGTGGTTTGAGATAATGATATAGCCTGCCCATGGCATTATCGAGAGTCTAGGTAGTGGTTGATCGAATTATGGTTAGCCAGCCACTGGCTATCGCATAGTAGTGGTTGAGATATGGTAGCCCAGCCCACTGCTATTGCAAGTTAAATTAGTTGGATAATAGTGGAGTGCAAGCCCACTGCATATGCATCGTAGTTGTGTAGATATGGTAGCCAGCCACTGTCTATGCATAGAGTCGTTGATAGCACTCACGCTGGTAGACCTACAGCTACCAATGACTCGTATTAATGTGCAATAGTATTCCGTTGGATAGTACTTGTGTATTTAGAATGGTGATATGCATGATGGCACGCTCCATATTTTGTTTTGTTTATTTGGTCAATATGGAAGCCCTCGGGTAATCTCGCCCTTGGTTTAGATACTAGAATAGAGTTGGAATATGTGGGTCGTTGTTCGTGATGAGTTGGTGTAATGTTGTGAGTAGAACGTCAGATAACCAACTGTTTATGCGGGGTTTATGAAGGGTTCCCTATTCTAAAACATTCTAGAGTAGGGGTTTTTCAAATCGGCGCCTTGGTAATATGGTTTCATTCTAGAATAGAAGAACCTTCTAAAGGTTTTTCTAGAGTTGCCTGTGAAGGGTACTAAAAATAACCCTTTTATCTTTGGAGGGTTTCTAGAACTGTCTGTTTACATTTCCACCAGCCTTTGTAGCKTTTACAAATGTGTGATTTATGACAATAGATTACATATATAATGCCTTTCTTTGAGGGCCTAGTTATACCCTAACACAGTGATGTTAAGAATCTCCTGGTTAACAGGCCACATCAGTCCTGCCAGTCACATTATGCCGGCTTGCAATGTGATGTGTAATTCCTATTGGAATCCAACCAGAYTTCGGATAGCCAACCAGTAGAATTGTTAATCACCWGCAYCCTGCYTTCAGAARGACTGCCAGGGRAGGGAAGYTTGAATACAGACACTACCTCAATCATCTACACTGGAACAACCATCTCAGTAACGAGTGCAATAAATACAATTACTAACAMATTGGATAAGTTTAGACATAGAAAATTAGTGTAGTTTAGGACTACGTTTCAGGTTGGGGTGGGCGGCCGGGGCCTGGGGGGTCATGTTGATGTTCACAGGTTTTTCCTCTCTGCACCTTTGCCCTAAAGTTAACCACTAACACTACACCCATCCCCCTGAGCCTAACCTTAACCCCTAACCTTAGTCCTAAACTTTACACATTTTCTGTCTATTCATCTGCATGGATCTGAACGGTTGAATACGCACTTCCTTAACCCTTCTGTTGTCTTAAAAAGGGTCAAAAATGACCCGCCACTATGTTTAACAGCTGAGAAACTGAGAATGATGATTTTTTATAAACTTAAAATTTGATGACTTTTCCTAGAGTGACCCCAACATAAGAAAAAGTCAAACATCGCCTTTGTTTATATTTCCATGAAAGCTGTACACCAACAGGGTACAAAGATTGTCGTAGGGTCATTTTTGACCCGGCAGTTATAAAATAATTTACACACCACAAAAACCACAAAGACACAGACACATACACACACACATTATGTGTGCTACTGATTGAACTCAGACAAAACTACAACTTTTTTTGTGCATGAGCAGCATCTCCCCTCCACGACACCACACATGACTCTAGTTCACAGCAAAAACTTTTAATTCAGACAAAAAAATATATATATATATGCCAAAACAAACATTTCTGGAAAGCATTGTTTACTCATGGGGAATGCAGTCAGAGGCTATAAAAGGTGCTGCAGATGACAGTCGCCCCTGTTCTCTTTTTGCTTAAGCCATGAGTACACGTTTTAGTGCCCAACAGGTTGTATATCTGATTTTTTCAGATGTCCAGGAGGAACAAGAGAACAATGATTTAGAAGAGGAGAACGTATCTGATGAAGAAGATGGGGAACAAGATCAACCCTATCTGGATGCCTGATAAGCAGAACAAAAGGAGGGTGTTCCTGGAGCAGCTGGGAAAAGCACTTGTAACCACACACATTCAAAGAAGGGAGAGCCTCCCCTGCACAGCAGCCTCTGCAGTGCTTGTGAAAGCTGTTCAGGGGGCGGAATCTTGTCCTGATCCACCTGAGGCTGCAGCTGGGGCAGGCAAGAGGAGGAGATGCCAATTCTGCCCCCCAAAGAAGGACTGTAAAACAAATACTATGTGCTGCACATGTGAGAAATACATCTGCAAAGTCCATGTACACACACTTGCATACTGTCCTACGTGTTCTAATTAGAGTTYATTGATTTATGTTTTTCATGTTTTTGTTTTGWATCTATTATCTTATTTTATTATTGCTTAATGTTGTTGTTTATACACKTTGTGGGTGGGGGCAAAGGTTCAATAAATGGGAGAAGACTAGTATTTCGTAGTTGAATTCCTCATTGCACAGTATATAAGAATATAGCACTATGTTGTCAAGTAAGTTCAAGACTGTTATTGTTTCCCTTCAATAAAATGCATTCAAAACTACATTCTGCACATGTCTGATTCTTTATTAGGATATACAAGTGCTATCTCTTGCAAAAAAAATTAAAAATTCACCTATGCTTTAACTTTAGCAATAATAATAATAATAAACCTCTACTTTAGTAAAGAAAACAATTATGACAGGTATGTTGTAATAAAAATGAGTGGTGTCCACTTTCTGCATTGTGAAGAGGGAAATCCCAGATATTCACAAAGTTTGTGATGAATGACAGGATGTTTCTTCATGCAAAATAGATGTGGGGTTTAAAATTCAATTACGCTGCTTTATTTTAGGGGTTTAGTGAAGGCGGGTTATTTTTACCATTAGGACAAGGGGAGAAAATAGAATGTTAAGACTACACAAGGGTTAACTAAACTATGGTCCTGTGTGGCTCAACTGGTTGAGCATTGTGATCACTATTCCAGGGCTGTGAGTTAAGCACGAAACATGTATCCACTCACTACCGTAATATGCACTCACTACCGTAAGAACATCTGCTAAATTACTCAAATGTAAACTAGATCTGTTTTTTTATGTGAGTTTACAACAATGTTCACATGGTTAGGAAGTCTCCTGTCCCTAGCTTCTACATAGGTGCTGTCACTTCTTGATCACATTGGCAAAATGAAGTGACTCAAATCCAATTTTTTGGCATATCTGATTCAAATCTGTTATTTTTCCTGCAGTCTGAAAAATAAAAATAAAAGCACATGGAAACAGACATTTCAAGCCACATTTCAAACCCCCTTCTTATGTTTTCAAATCAAAATGTCGTGATATGTAACCCTCTTTTATCTCTTTTTTGTAACGGTGTAGATCAGCTTTAATATTGCAGATAGATTGTAGCTTCCATCAATGTAATTGTCTGCATCACTTTCATTCCGATATATATTTTTTTTGCAAATATACAGTTTATATGTATATGTTTATACCATTGTTCAAAAGTTTAGGGTCACTAGGATGAGCCAGTTATGAGCTGCTGTGTTTACCTCCTCTAGGATGCTGTGTTTACCTCCATGTCACTTAGACATGTCCTTATTTTTGAATTGGCCAGGAAACAAATAACTTTCTTCTGAAACTTGTCAGTCTTTTCTTCTTCTGAGAAATCAAGGCTATTCCATGCAAGAAATTGTCAAGAAACTGAAGATCTGGTACAACGCTGTGTACTACTCCCTTCACAGAACAGTGCAAACTGGCTCTAACCAGAATAGAAAGAGGAGTGGGAGGCCGTGGGAAACAACTGAGCAAGACAACATGTACATTAGAGTGTCTAGTTTTAGAAACAGACGCCTCACAAGTCCTCAACTGGTAGCTTCATTAAATAGTACCCGCAAAACACCCYTCTCAACGTCAACAGCGAAGAGGCYACTCCGGGATGCTGGCCTTCTCGGCAGAGTTGCAAAGAAAAATCCATATTTTAGACTGGCCAATAAAAATAAAAGATTAAGATGGGCAAAAGAACACAGCCACTGGACAAAGGAACTCTGCCTAGAAGGCCAGCATCCTGGAGTTGCCCCTCCAAATTAGTGCAGTCCAGAATTATTTTCTGGATGGTGCCTYGGATGAACAGTTCAAACAYAGAATTTATGTCCTGCACATGAGTAACCACCATCCTCYTCGGCCCTGGTTGCATCCTTATCACATTGGCAGCCATGTGGGGTGGCTCATTCCTTGGGCAAATAGACRATTCAATTTCACCATCCATATTTCTCCTCCTGCAGGATTCTGATGAGCTGGTTGCTGACGGGCTGGTCCTGGGGCTGGCTGCTGACGGGCTGGTCCGGTGGCTGGCTGAGGGTCAATCTCATACTCTTCTTCCAACTCACTGTCAGACTCTGAATTGAAAGAGACATGATTCTCATATTCGGAAAATTCTTCATCTTCCAGTGTGGAAGACATTCCTTCCACACTAGCTACCCTCTCTGCAAAAGTTATTTCTAAGGCCCGCTGGGCAGAGATAATTTTTGCCATACCGATTGTGGTAAGGAGCCACACATGCAAAGCTATTTATCTGTTGTGTCCTTCCCCCAATTTGCACCTGGCTGGGGTAGAGTGTGGGAGTAAACAGATTTGTTTTACAATGTATCAATATGTGTCAAAATAATGTATTGTAATAACATTGTGCTGGTTCCCGCAAGACGTTTTGTAGTTTCACACCCTACAAAGGGTAAAGAGTGCGAGAAAAGCGGGAGACAGGCAGACAGGCAGGGAGACAGACATGTTCTTGGTGCTATGTTGAAACAGAGGAACAGGAAGGAGGAGAAAAGAGTGAAGGCAACCAGCAAAACCTTTTTGTTTCATTTCACTAGGTTTCACCGGGTCCAGTGGACCCGAAGACAACATATGTAATATAAATGTTTAGGAGGGTGCACACTCAATGAAAATGTGTTATTTTACACGTTCTTCACATAAAATGAGCCAAGGCCAATGAGCTCAGGTTGAAAAAGTATTAATTGTAGAATTTTTAGTACACATTGAAAATGGGTCCCACAGACGAACACCACACAAGGGCTAAATTGTCTTCATACTTCAGAGAAGGAAAAGGACATTTTCTTCACCAATAACAACTGTCAGTGATATATTCCCAATAATAATCTGGTATAAATTTCACTTCCTATCTTTCCATCTTCATCCCTGATTCATCCTTGATTTGAACGTTTATTGGATTAGCTAACTGCTTACTTTATTGATTTATTTAGTTTTCTTAGATTTCCAGATGTAAAACATATTACGCATTTAGCTGCCATGCATACTGAATAAGTAAAACTA